>NW_018479506.1:0-8359 GCF_002113885.1 Mizuhopecten yessoensis | reverse complement strand
CATCTCTATACTGTACTCTCTGTATATATCATCGCTATACTGTACCTTCTGTATATTTCATCTCTATACTGTACCTTCTATATATATCATCTCTATACTGTACTTTCTGTATATATCATCTCTATACTGTACTTTCTGTATATTTCATCTCTATACTGTACCTTCTGTATATATCATCGCTATACTGTACTTTTGTGTATATATCATCTCTATACTGTACTTTCTGTATATATCATCTCTATACAGAAAGTACAGTATAGCGATGATATATACGGAGAGTATACAGTATAGAGATGATATATATACAGAAAGGACAGTATAGAGATGATATATATAGAAGGTACAGTATAGAGATGATATATATAGAAAATACAATATAGAGATGATATATTCGGAGAGTACAGGATAGAGATGATATATACATAGCGTACAGTATAGAGATGATATATTCAGAAAATACAATATAGAGATGATATATTCGGAGAGTACAGGATAGAGATGATATATACAGAGCGTGCAGTATAGAGATGATATATACACAAAAGTATAGTATAGCGATGATATATACAGAGAGTACAGGATAGAGATGATATATACAGAAAATACAGTATAGAGATGATATATTCAGAAAATACAATATAGAGATGATACATACAGAAAGCACAGTATAGAGATGAAATATACAGAAGGTACAGTATAGCGATGATATATACGGAGAGTATACAGTATAGAGATGATATATACACAAAAGGAGGGTATGGCAGTGATATATACAGAAGGTACAGTATAGCGATGATATATACAGAAGGAACAGTATAGAGATGAAATATACAGAAGGTACAGTATAGCGATGAGATATACAGAAAGGACAGTATAGAGATGATATATATAGAAAATACAATATAGAGATGATATATTCGGAGAGTACAGGATAGAGATGATATATACAGAGCGTACAGTATAGAGATCATATATACAGAAAATACAATATAGAGATTATACATACAGAAAGTACAGTATAGATATGAAATATACAGAAAGTACACTATAGAGATGATATATACAGAGCGTGCAGTATAGAGATGATATATACACAAAAGGAGGGTATGGCAGTGATATATACAGAAGGTACAGTATAGCGATGAGATATACAGAAAGGACAGTATAGAGATGATATATACACAAAAGGAGGGTATGGCAGTGATATATACAGAAGGTACAGTATAGCGATGATATACTGTACTTTTGTGTATATATCATCTCTATACTGTATTTTCTGTATATATCATCTCTATGCTGTACTTTCTGTATATATCATCTCTATCCTGTACTCTCCGTATATAGCATCTCTATATTGTATTTTCTGTATATCTCATCTCTATAGTGTACTTTCTGTATATTTCATATCTATACTGTACTTTCTGTATGTATAATCTCTATATTGTATTTTCTGAATATATCATCTCTATACTGTACGCTCTGTATATATCATCTCTATCCTGTACTCTCCGTATATATCATCTCTATATTGTATTTTCTGTATATATCATCTCTATGCTGTACTTTCTGTATATATCATCTCTATACTGTACTCTCTGTATATATCATCGCTATACTGTACTTTCTGTATATATCATCTCTATACTGTACTTTCTGTATATATCATCTCTATGCTGTACCTTCTGTATATATCATCTCTATACTGTACTCTCTGTATATATCATCTCTATACTGTACTTTCTGTATAAATCATCTCTATACTGTACTTTCTGTATATATCATCTCTATACTGTACCTTCTGTATATATCATCTCTATACTGTACTTTCTGTATAAACAATAACAACTGATAAAAGCAATATAGTTTTATAGTACAACCACTGACTGTAGGATGATATGAGATGTTAAGATACTAACCCCCGCCCACCTCCGAATCACACAATGAAAGTCAAGCCAGATACGTTGAAGCAATGCCCGCTACTTCTGCCTGGAACCTGGAGGATGAAACCAAGGTTAAACCCGGAAAGTCCTCCAATCAGCTGTTGTTTGACATCTGATAATATTTTATGTCAGTTCTTCTTGATTGTTGGAGATGAATTGATGTTCTTTATCACCAATTCTCTCATCGCTATCATTATTCTCATAATAAATGATTTCATTCCATTTTCTGGATTAAAACTCAACCCCAATATTTTTCCTCATTTCTGTAGCAATTGTTCACTAGCTCTGGTCGACCCTTTCCAATCCTGTCAAATGCCCAGTTAAATTGTCACATTCAATTTCATTGGTGCCACTACACCGCCACCATGAACAGGACAAGAACGGACAACCCACATGAAACATCACCCAGGATGATGCAGACACCGATTTATTATAATTTTTAAAACCATTTATGTAATACACAGCTCTGCAATTCTTCACGGGTATGCACTTTCCGACTTCTCAGGGAACTTCCTACTTTTTTCCCCTAGGAGAAACCACAGCACTGACAAGAAATATTGATTGACGCCTAACGTTCATACAGCTCAGAGGCAGAAAATAGTTATTTGAGTTCTGACCTCAGCCAAGTCATCATCACCTTCGATGAAATTGCAAAAAAATTGCACGTTTTCCAATCAAGTAGTTTCTCAAGAAACGATATTGGGGTCAAAGAGGAGCAAAGTTCCATTAATAAAAGTTTGGGCGACCATTACCGTGTACACAACGTAGAAAATTGTACAAATTCCCCGAGCATTCAGATCACTTGTCGACCTGATTCATTGCTTAATCTCGCGTGAAGTTCGTTATGAAGTATATTACATTTTCCTTCCACAATCTCAGCCGAGATTCATTTGTTGTATTTCGACTGTTGTGTCTTAACACATTGGCGTCAAAACAAAGTGATCTGTCACATCATAGAGCCTCTTGACATCCCTGAATCTAAGTGATACAGATCACATTGGAGATCCCGCAACTTATTCTGTTGTTTAAAAACCTAAACCATACAGCAGAATGTTGATTAAGGTAATAGTTCAGTTGGCTAGTATTTCTCACTATCCTCTGAACCCATTTGTAAGACACTGTTTAATTAAACTTTTATATTTAGAAGAAGGGTTTCTTTTATTTTGCATTTATACTGTAACAACACAAAGGAAACCTAAATTGGTTCAACAATATATATAATGGTAACTATTCAATAATCTATATAATGGAAACTGTTCAATAATATATATAATGGAATCTGTTCAATAATCTTTTCCATGTTTTCCAGGCTCACTAGATGTAACGATCTCTGTAATGTAAGGGTTGGGGTTACACTTGATTATATAAGACAAAAATGATATTTGGAAGTGATGCCTTTTGACATATTCCATAAAACATACCTAGACTAATCAACACCAAAAATTAGTGACCTACTCATTCATTTTTTGATAAAATCATTCATCTACAAAGAGTACAAATAACAAATTAAGCAGATTTGTCAGTGAGACAATTAAAGTACATTTATGCTGATAGAAACGGTTGTTTAGAGATGTAGTGGGCCAGATATGACTTTGGTGTTAATAGGAAATGTGTATGATGTTAAGGTTTAAGTAATAGGTCTGTATAGACCTAGTAACAGAGGATTAAGTTGATGCTCAGGTTTAAGTAATAGGTCTGTAAAGACTAGGTAACAGAGGAACAAGTTGATGCCCAGGTTTAAGTAATAGGTCTGTAAAGACTAGGTAACCGAGGAACAAGTTGATGCTCAGGTTTAAGTAATAGGTCTGTAAAGACTAGGTAACAGGGGAACAAGTTGATGCCCAGGTTTACGTAATAGGTCTGTAAAGACTAGGTAACCGATGAACAAGTTGATGCTCAGGTTTGAGTAATAGGTCTGTAAAGACTAGGAAACAGAGGAACAAGTTGATGCGCAGGTTTAAGTAATAGGTCTGTAACGACTAGGTAACAGAGGAACAAGTTGATGCTCAGGTTTAAGTAATATGTCTGTATGGACTAGGTAACAGAGGATTAAGTTGATGCTCAGGTTTAAGATTTATTCTAAAATATCAGTTTGAAGAGCGACCAAGGTGTCAGTCGCTTATTTCCCGCATAATATAGAGGGCCGACGTTAATCGACGACAGACTGATATAAAAAAAGGTTGATCAAACGTCAGATTAATTCGGACTAGTCACCCTGTGTACAGTAGATACTCAATGTTACCAAGTCACCCTGTGAACAGTAGAAATTCAATGTTATCTAGTCACCCTGTGTACAGTAGACACTCAATGTTATCTAGTCACCCTGTGTACAGTAGACACTCAATGTTATCTAGTCACCCTGCGTACAGTAGACACTCAATGTTATCAAGACACCATGTGTACAGTAGACATTCAATGTTATCTAGTCACCTTGTGTACAGTAGACACTCAATGTTATCTAGTCACAATGTGTACAGTAGACATTCAATGTTACCAAGTCACCCTGTGTACAGTAGACATTCAATGTTACCAAGTCACCCTGTGTACAGTAGACATTCAATGTTATCAAGACACCATGTGTACAGTGGTTATTCCATGTTATCTAGTCACCCTGTGTACAGTAGACATTCCATGTTATCTAGTCACCCTTTGTACAGTAGACACTCAATGTTATCTAGTCACCCTGTGTACATTAGACACTCAATGATAACTAGTCACCCTGTGTACACTAGACACTCAATGTTATCTAGTCACCCTGTGTACAGTAGACACTCAATGTTATCTAGTCACCCTGTGTACAGTAGACATTCAATGTTATCTAGTCACCCCGCGTACAGTAGACACTCAATGTTATCAAGACACCATGTGTACAGTGGACATTCAATGTTATCTTGTCACCCTGTGTACAGTAGACATTCAATGTTATCTAGTCACAATGTGTACAGTAGAGACTAAATGCTATCTAGTCACCCTGCGTATAGTAGACACTCAATGTTATCTATTCACAATGTGTACAGTAGACACTTAATGTTTTCTAGTCACCCTGTGTACACTGGACATTCAATGTTATCTTGTCTCCCTGTGTACAGTAGACCCTCAATGTTATCTAGTCACAATGTGTACAGTAGAGACTAAATGCTATCTAGTCACCCTGCGTACAGTTGACACTCAATGTTATCAAGTCACCCTGTGTACAGTGGACACTGTGTACAGTAGACACTCCATGTAACCAAGTCACCCTGAGTACAGTAGACACTCAATATTACCAAATCACCCTCTGTACAGTAGACGCTCAATATTACCAAATCACCCTCTGTACAGTAGACATTCAATGCTATCTAGTCACCCTGTGTACATAGACACTCATTGTTACCAAGTCACGCTGTGTACAGTAGACACTCCATGTAACCAAGTCACCCTGAGTACAGTAGACACTCAATGATATCCGTACAGTAGACACTCAATGGTACCAAGTCACCCTGTGTACAGTGGACACTAGACACTCAATGTTATCTAGTCACCCTGTGTACGGTAGACACTCAATGTTATCTACTCACAATGTGTACAGTATACATTCATTGTTATCTAGTCACCCTGTGAACAGAGGACCTTCAATGTTATCTAGTCACCCTCTGTACAGTAGACATTCAATGTTATCCAGTCACCCTGCGTACAGTAGTCACTCAATGTTATCAAGACACCATGAGTAAAGTGGACATTCAATGTTATCTTGTCTCCCTGTGTACAGTAGACCCTCAATGTTATCGAGTCACAATGTGAACAGTAGACATTCAATGTTATCTAGTCACCCTGTGAACAGAGGACCTTCAATGTTATCTAGTCACCCTCTGTACAGTAGACGCTCAATATTACCAAATCACCCTGTGTACAGCAGACATTCAATGTTATTTAGTCACCCTGAGTACAGTAGACACTCAATGGTACCAAGTCACCCTGTGTACAGTAGACACTCAATATTACCAAATCACCCTGTGTACAGTAGACATTCAATGTTATTTAGTCACCCTGTGTACAGTAGACACTCAATGATATCTAGTCAACCTGTGTACAGTAGACACTCAATGTTATCTAGTCACCCTGTGTACAGTAGACACTCAATGTTATCTAGTAACAATGTGTACAGTAGACACTCAATGTTATCTAGTCCCCCTGTGTACAGTAGACACTCAATGTTATCTAGTCACACTGTGTACAGTAGACACTCAATGTTATCTAGTCACAATGTGTACAGTATACATTCAATGTTATCTAGGCACAATGTGTACAGTAGACACTCAATGTTATCTAGTCACAATGTGTACAGTAGACATTCAATGTTACCAAGTCACCCTGTGTACAGTAGACATTCAATGTTATCTAGTCACCCTGTGTAGAGTAGACATTCATTGTTATCCAGTTTCCCTGTGTACAGTAGACACTCAATGTTATCTAGTCACAATGTGTACAGTAGACACTCAATGTTATCTAGTCACCCTGTGTACAGTAGACATTCATTGTTATCCAGTTTCCCTGTGTACAGTAGACACTCAATGTTATCTATTCACAATGTGTACAGTAGACACTCAATGTTATCTAGTCACACTGTGTACAGTAGACACTCAATGATATCTAGTCACCCTGTCTACAGTATACATTCAATGTTATCTAGTCACCCTGTGTAGAGTAGACATTCATTGTTATCCAGTTTCCATGTGTACAGTAGACACTCAATGTTATCTAGTCACACTGTGTACAGTAGACACTCAATGTTATCTAGTCACACTGTGTACAGTAGACACTCAATGATATCTAGGCACCATGTGTACAGTAGACATTAAATGTTATCAAGTCACCCTGTGTACAGTGGACATTCAATGTATTCTAGTCACCCTGTGTACAGTAGACACTCAATGATATCTAGTCACCCTGTGTACAGTAGACACTCTATGTTATCTAGTCACCCTGTGTACAGTGGACATTCAAAGTATTCTAGTCACCCTGTGTACAGTAGACACTCAGTACAGTAGACATTAAATGTTATCAAGTCACCCTGTGTACAGTGGGCATTCAATGTATTCTAGTCACCCTGTGTACAGTAGACACCACCCAATGTTACCAAGTCACCCTGTGTACAGTAGTCACTCAATGTTATCAAGTCACCCTGTGTACAGTAAACACTCAATGTTATCTAGTCACCCTGTGAACAGAAGACCTTCAATGTTATCTAGTCACCCTGTGTACAATAGACACTCAATGTTATCAAGTCACCATGTGTACAGTAGACACTCCATGTTATCTAGTCACCCTGTGTACAGTGGACATTCAATGTACTCTAGTCACCCTGTGTACAGTAGACACTCTATGTTATCTAGTCACCCTGTGTACAGTAGACATTCAATGTTACCAAGTCACCCTGTGTACAGTAGACACTCAATGGTATCTAGTCACAATGTGTACAGTAGACAATCAATGTTATCTAGTCACCCTGTGTACAATAGACAATCAATGTTATCAAGTCACTATGTGTACAGTAGACACTCAATGTTATCTATTCACCCTGTGTACAGTAGACACTCAATGGTATCTAGTCACAATGTGTACAGTAGACAATCAATGTTATCTAGTCACCCTGTGTACAGTGGACACTCAATGTTATTCACTATGTGTACAGTAGACACTCAATGTCATCTTGTCACCCTTTGTACAGTAGACACTCAATGTTATCTAGTCACCCTGTGAACAGAAGACCTTCAATGTTATCTAGTCACCCTGTGTACAGTGGACACTCAATGTTATTCACTATGTGTACAGTAGACACTCAATGTAATCTTGTCATTATCTAGTCACCCTGTGTACAGTAGACATTCTAGACAATCAATGTTATCAAGTCACTATGTGTACAGTAGACACTCAATGTAATCTTGTCATTATCTAGTCACCCTGTGTACAGTAGACACTTAATGATATCTAGGCACCATGTGTACAGTAGACATTAAATGTTATCAAGTCGCCCTGTGTACAGTGGACATTCAATGTACTCTAGTCACCCTGTGTACAGTAGACACCACCCAATGTTACCAAGTCACCCTGTGTACAGTATACATTCAATGTTATCTAGTCACCCTGTGTACAATAGACAATCAATGTTATCAAGTCACTATGTGTACAGTAGACACTCAATGTCATCTTGTCACCCTTTGTACAGTAAACACTCAATGTTATCTAGTCACCCTGTGTACAGTAGACACTCTAGTCCCCCTGTGTACAGTAGACACTCAATGTCATCTTGTCACCCTCGGTACAGTAAACACTCAACGTTATCTAGTCACCCTGTGTACAGTACACATTCAATGTTATCAAGTAACCCTGTATATAGTAGACACTAAATGTTACCAAGTCACCCTGTGTACAGTAGTCAC
>NW_018479505.1:3923-8327 GCF_002113885.1 Mizuhopecten yessoensis | reverse complement strand
TGTGGCCAGTATGCTGTACACAACAATCGAGTCACTGTGGCCAGTATGCTGTACACAATAATCGGGATCACTGTGGCCAGTAAGCTGTCGAAACAATCGGGATCACTGTGGCCAGTATTCTGTACAAACAATCGGGATCACTGTGGCCAGTATGCTGTACACAACAATCGGGATCACTGTGGCCAGTATGCTGTACACAGCAATCGGGATAACTGTGGCCAGTAGGCTGTACACAACAATCAGGATCGCTGTGGCCAGTATGCTGTACACAACAATCGGATCAATGTGGCCAGTATGCTATACACAACAATCGGGATCACTGTGGCCAGTATATGTTTGTAATGGGCATAAATTGTCTTAGTTTGCTTTGACAAATTGTGTTGTGTTTATTTGGGTCAATGACTAAGCTCTCTGTGATTGCTCCATAACAATCGGGATCACTGTGGCCAGTATTCTGTACAAACAATCGGGATCACTGTGGCCAGTATGCTGTACACAACAATCGGGATCACTGTGGCCAGTATATGTTTGTAATGGGCATAAATTGTCTTAGTTTGCGTTGTGTTGTGTTTATTTGGGTCAATGACTAAGCTCTCTGTGATTGCTCCACCATGGCTCCACGTAAGTGAAAATATTTTCGTTTTGAATAAACACAAACTTTTGAGCAATACAGACGTTTTAGACGTTTTGTGGTAGGACTAGTACACATGCCCTACATGTGAGTTGTATGGAGTACTCCTGACTTATGATGGAATAGCTGCTCTGAGTCTTGATTGTAATACAATCCTCTTTTCAGATGGGACCGTGGTATGCCAAATTTACATTCTTCGCAAAAACGTTTGCGTTTTCCAATAGTGCTATCAATCCCCTTGTGTATGCGGGGTTTAACGACAACTTCAGACAAGGTGAGTATACTGAACAGATCTTTGTACAGATTCACTTTAATATCCAGCAATTTACGTTGCTCCCTATTTCTGTTAAATTTTGTTTCGCTGGTATAATCCTCTGGTATATGAAGGTTGACGGCTGTATTGATCTCAAGAGAATGGGATTTGACTCAAAAATTGCTCCGACCCGACCTTAGGTTGATAACATAAATGTGGCGGGTCGGCCAAACACAACATAGCACCCGCTACAGATACATTGATTTCCCCAGGAAATCATATACTGCTCTCTAGCAATATTGTTATTTTGTAATCGGCTTGCATTTTACATTGATTGTTGCATGAATGACCGCCGATAAAACCTGAGCTGCAGAGAACGACTGAGTTAGTTAGGATATTTGTTTACAGCCCACAGACACATAGATGAGTTGGTTCTGAAATGTTTTTTTCCTCGATGATTTATATTCCAAGATAGCTTTTTATATCCGATATAAATTGCTTTCATCTAACTTTTTCTCCTCACAAAGTGTAACTATAGTCATATATTTAGACCAACAAAGAAAATATTCTGATCGTAAAAAATATTTGCATCAAAGTATTACCAACAGTTCCGCTTTTCTGGTCAGTCAGTTCTCTGTGTTTTGTGATGATTCTTTTAACGAGGGTCTTAACCGCTCGAGCAAGATCAGTGAACAATAAGATGAATATTTTTTATGTAAACAAAAAGGAAACCGATCGAGGATGACATGTCACCTTAAATATGTATCAGTGTCATAATTAAACTGACGCTAACAGCGGAGGTTTGGTTTAAATTTGGTGTCGAAAATGTTAAACCAATTACGGCAAAGGACGATTTTGTTATGAGCGTCCATTGACAGCGAGAGTCCGTGATTAAGGCTCTGTGGTGTAAATAATTTATTGCATCCTTGAAGTGAGTGTCATTGCTGTTAGTTTCCCAGAGAACCTACTGCCAGGAGACTGCTCGTCGTCCCGGAATAACAGGACGTTCCGGAAACATACAATAACTAGGACAAGAAAGATCGTTCAGGGTCGATCCTCAGAATAAACCATCAATGCCGTCTTACATGTATGAAAAAATGAAAAGCGTTTAAAATGTTTAATAAGATGAAGCACAAAAATAACCAATGAGTACAAAACAGCAATACGGACAAAAATATAAGGTTTAAACAACAGAGATGTATTCATATTGCATTCCATGGATAATTCCGTAGTACACAACACAGGTGTTCTATGGTAAATTACACGGGTGTTTCTATGGTAAATTACACGGGTGATTCCGTGGTACGTAACATATGTGTTTCTTTGATAAATTACGTAACACAGGTGTTTCTATGATAAATTACGTAACACAGGTGTTTCTATGATAAATTACGTAACACAGGTGTGTATATGGTAAATTACATGGGTGATTCCGTGTTACGTAACACATGTGTTTCTTTGATAAATTACGTAACACAGGTGTGTATATGGTAAATTACATGGGTGATTCCGTGGTACGTAACACATGTGTTTCTTTGATAAATTACGTAACACAGGTGTGTCTATGGTAAATTACACGGGTGATTCCGTGGTACGTAACACATGTGTTTCTTTGATAAATTACGTAACACAGGTGTTTCTATGGTAAATTACACGGGTGATTCCGAGGTACGTAACACATGTGTTTCTATGATAAATTACTTAACACAGGTGTGTCTATGGTAAATTACACGGGTGATTCCGTGGTACGTAACACATGTGTTTCTATAATAAATTACGTAACACAGGTGTGTCTATGGTAAATTACACGGGTGATTCCGTGGTACGTAACACATGTGTTTCTTTGATAAATTACGTAACACAGGTGTTTCTATGGTAAATTACATGGGTGTTTCTGTGGTACGTAACATAATTGTTTCTATGGTGAAATACATGGGTGATTCCGTGGTACGTAACATAATTGTTTCTATGGTAAATTACATGGATGATTCCGTGGTACGTTACACGGGTGTTTCTATGGTAAATTACATGGGTGATACCGTGGTACGTAACACAGGTGTCTCTATGATAAATTACATGGGTGATTCCGTGGTACGTAACACATATGTCTCTATGGTAAATTACATGGGTGAATCCGTAGTACAGCACACAGATGTTTTTATGGTAAATTACATTGGTGATTCCGTGGTACATAACAAATGTTTTTCTTTGGAACAAAAAACATGTGTTTTTGAAAGGTTATCCCTCCTATAGGTAGTTTTGTATTTAAAACCACCAAAACAGTCTTATAGTAAGTGTCTCCTCAAAAGTATTTCAGTAGCTTATTTCTGTTAGATCTAAGACGTTAATGATAAACTTAATAAAATTATCCCCTGGCATATAATCTAAACCCGACCCCCGGAATCTATTTGAAAAGGTTTCCCCGGGTACGATTTAAAGCTAATCCCCTGGGAAATAATAGAAAAGTTGATCCAACAGGATCAACTGAAAAACTGATTCCAAGGGAAATATTTGAAAAACTTATCCCTCTGGAAATGAATTAATGCTGATCCCCAGGGAAATAAATGAAAAATGATTCCATTGGTCAAATAATTGATTCCATTGGTCAAATAATTGATTCCATTGGTCAAATAATTGAAAGCTGATTAACCGGGAAGTAAGAATAGAACAATTGTTTTATTCGCCCCTCCCCTCTACCTACTTTATCAACTAAAACTAGACGGAATCTCAGTTGTCGCCCCTTTTAGATCATTACTCAGCCTGCTTTCGTAAGGAATACTATGCAAAAAATGCAGGTAGTTTTCCAGCATCTTTGTTGAGTATAATTGTTATTATTTTGTGATTTTAGGAATCGGTTCCATATTCGGATGTTACAAAAAACAAAGATGGACAATGGCACGAATCGACTCCTTTCGATCAACAACCACTACCAGTACGCGGATATTCCATTTCCGTGTGTCGTAAGGACATTGGACATTTCTGTTTGTTTACTAATTTAATATGTGTGTACATACAGGCAAATTATAAAATCGCTATGTTACTATTATTGTAATTTTTATTGTATTAAAATTGAGTGTAGAAAACTGAGTGTTATCTTTGACCGTCGAACAGTTTCGCCACGTGTCATATGTGATGGGAGGGGCTGCCAAGGGGAACTTTGTGTGGTGTGACTTCTAAAGAGGGGGATAGGAAGGGCTGCCCAAGGGCCCTTTTATGTGGTGTTACTGCGAAAATGGGGGTAGGAGGGGCCCTTTGTGTGGTGTGACTACGTAAGGTGGGGGGGGGGGGCTGCCCAGGGGCCCTTTGTGTGGTGTGACTACGAAAGGGGATTTGGAGGGGCTGCCAAGGGGCCCTTCGGGTGATTTAACTACGTAAGAGGGATAGAAGGGTCTGTCCGGGGGCCCTTTATGTGGTGTGACTACGGAAAGGGGGTTAGGAGGGGCCCTTTGTGTGGTGTGACTACGTACGGTTGGTAGGAGGAGTCCTTTGTGTAGTGGGGCTACGTAGGGGGGGGGGGGGG
>NW_018479505.1:0-3567 GCF_002113885.1 Mizuhopecten yessoensis | reverse complement strand
GGGGGCAGGAGGGGATGCGCAGGGGTCCTTTGTGTGGTGGGTGTGACTTCGTAAGGGCTTTATAAGGTGTGAGGAGTGGAGAGTTTAGGGCAGGCCCTCCCAAAAAGGACCCCCTATAACAATGCCTCCTTCACTAGGAGCCTCTTAAAGTACCCTATAAGTAGTGGGAAGGGTAGTTAGACCTTCGCAGAGGCTCTATAAGGAGTGAGGATATGGGGGCAGCCCTCCTCAATAAGGCCAACTACAATTTATAACGGTCTCTCCCCAACTGGACCCTGAGAAGGGTGAGGAGAGAGACTGCATTCGAAGCATTTTAATAACAGTGAGGTACAACAGGAGTGTTATGTAGACACTATAGCCACGAGGTATTTCTTAGTTAAAATTGACAAGGGTATACTTTTACATTGCTTCATTTCGTGTATTTGTTAGATAATGGATTATCAAAGTTAATGCCTGAATATCTATGTTTAAATTTCATGCCCAGATCTCGAGCTGATGATAACTGTTGGGGGCGGTAACAGTTCTATGTGTATGATAACTGTTGGGGGCGGTAACAGTTCTATGTGTATGGTAACTGTGGGGGGCGGTAACAGTTCTATGTGTATGGTAACTGTTGGGGGCGGTAACAGTTCTATGTGTATGGTAACGGTTGGGGGCGGTAACAGTTCTATGTGTATGATACTTGTGGGGGCGGTAACAGTTCTATGTGTATGATACCTGTTGGGGCGGTAACAGTTCTATGTGTATGATAACTATTGGGTCGGTAACAGTTCTATGTGTATGATAACTGTTTGGGTCGGTAACAGCTCTATGTGTATGATAACTGTTAGGGCGGTAACAGCTCTATGTGTATGATAACTTTGACAAGGGTATACTTTTACATTGCTTCATTTCGTGTATTTGTTAGATAATGGATTATCAAAGTTAATGCCTGAATATCTATGTTTAAATCTCATGCCCAGATCTCGAGCTGATGATAACTGCTGGGGGCGGTAACAGTTCTATGTGTATGATAACTGTTGGGGCGGGAACAGTTCTATGTGTATGATAACTGTTGGGGGAGGTAACAGTTCTATGTGTATGATAACTGTTGAGGGCGGTAACAGTTCTATGTGTATGATAACTGTTGGGGTCGGTAACAGCTTTATGTGTATGATAACTGTTGGGGGCGGTAACAGTTCTATGTGTATGGTAACTGTTGGGGGCGGTAACAGTTCTATGTGTATGATAACTATTGGGTCGGTAACAGTTCTATGTGTATGATAACTGTTTGGGTCGGTAACAGCTCTATGTGTATGATAACTGTTGGGGGCGGTAACAGTTCTATGTGTATGATAACTGTTGGGGGCGGTAACAGTTCTATGTGTATGATAACTGTTGGGGGCGGTAACAGCTCTATATGTATGATAACTATTGGGGCGGTAACAGCTCTATGTGTATGATAACTATTGGGGCGGTAACAGGTCTATGTGTATGATAACTATTGGAGCGGTAACAGGTCTATGTGTATGATAACTGTTGGGGGGGGTAACAGTTCTATGTGTATGATAACTGTTGGGGGCGGTGACAGCTATATGTGTATGATAACTGTTGGGGCGGTAACAGTTCTATGTGTATGATAACTATTGGAGCGGTAACAGGTCTATGTGTATGATAACTGTTGGGGGAGGTAACAGCTCTATGTGTATGATAACTGTTGGGGCGGTAACAGCTATATGTGTATGATAAATGTTGGGGCGGTAACAGCTCTATGTGTATGATAACTGTTGGGGCGGTAACAGCTTTATGTGTATGATAACTGTTGGGGCGGTAACAGCTCTATGTGTATAATAAATGTTGGGGGCGGTAACAGCTCTATGTGTATGATAACTGTTGGGGCGGTCACAGCTCTATGTGTATGATAACTGTTGGCGCGGTAACAGCTTTATGTGTATGATAACTGTTGGGGGTGGTAACAGGTCTATGTGTATGATAACTTTTGGGGGCGGTAACAGCTCTATGTGTACGATAACTGTTGGGGGGCGGTAACAGCTCTATGTGTATTATAACTGTTGGGGGCGGTAACAGCTCTATGTTTATGATAACTGTTGGGGGAGGTAACAGCTCTATGTGTAAGATAACTGTTGGGGCGGTAACAGCTCAATGTGTATGATAACTGTTGGGGCGGGAACAGCTCTATGTGTATAATAACTGTTGGGGGCGGTAACAGCTTTATGTGTATGATAACTGTTGGGGGTGGTAACAGGTCTATGTGTATGATAACTTTTGGGGGCGGTAACAGCTCTATGTGGATGATACCTGTTGGGGCGGTAACAGCTTTATGAGTATGATAACTGTTGGGGCGGTAACATGTCTATGTGTTTGATAACTGTTGGGGGCGGTAACAGTTTTATGTGTATGATAACTGTTGGGGGAGGTAACGGCTCTATGTGTATGATAACTGTTGGGGCGGTAAAAGCTTTATGTGTATGATAACTGTTGGGGCGGGAACAGCTCTATGTGTATAATAACTGTTGGGGGCGGTAACAGCTCTATCTGTATGTTAACTGTTGGGGGCGGTAACAGTTTTATGTGTATGATAACTGTTGGGGGGGGTAACAGCTCTATGTGTATGATAACGGTTGGGGCGGTAACAGCTCTATGTGTATGCTAACTGTTGGGGCGGTAACAGCTCTATGTGTATGATGACTGTTGGGGGAGGTAACAGCTATATGTGTATGATATATGTTGGGGGCGGTAACAGCTCTATGTGTATGATAATTGTTGGGACGGTAACAGCTCTATGTGTATGATAACTATTGGGGCGGTAACAGTTCTATGTGTATGATAACTGTTGGGGCGGTAACAGTTATATGTGTATGATAACTATTGGGCCGGTAACAGTTCTATGCGTATGATTGCTGCCAAGGGGCCCTTTGTGTATTTAATGTTATTATTTTGCATTTTCTTTTTTCAAAGTTTGATCAACAGCATTAACATTTATCATCGTGTTCAAACATTAACATTTAACTGCTTTTAAAGTTAATGAGGACACCGTGACCTACATTTCAAAATTAAATCACAAAGAGGTCACTGTAACCTACTACACAAAAAAACACAGAGAAAAACAAAAAGCAAAAGTGGTACCACAATATTGTTCTTAGTATTGGCGTGTTGATATTATTTTTCGCATTTAAATAAAAAGAACTACAAACATAAAATGGATTACATTACAGCAAAGAAGGTGTTGATCATTCCCCTGCCTAACAATCCAATATCCTAACGGGTTCTCTGTGGATTAAATAATAATACAAACCCCAGCATATAGATCTTCTGACCACTGTCACCTAAATCTACAACAGAGCTGGGAAAACACCGAAGTAATATATAGGTAGCACAGAAACACGACACTGAACACACTTACTGGACTGTAAACACGACACTGAGCACACTTACTGGACTGTAAACACGACACTGAGCACACTTACTGAACTGTAAACACTACACTGAGCACTCTTACTGAACTGTAAACAAGACATGGAGCACACTTACTAGACTGAGCACACTTACTAAACTGTAAACACTACA
>NW_018479504.1:5440-8300 GCF_002113885.1 Mizuhopecten yessoensis | reverse complement strand
CTCTATCTGTACAATATATTTATGTACAATATCTATCTGTACAATCTCTATCTGTACAATATATATATGTACAATATCTACCTGTACAATCTCTATCTGAACAATCTCTATCTGTACAATATATATCTGTACAATATCTAGCTGTACAATCTCTATCTGTACAATATATTTATTTACAATATCTATCTGTACAATATATTTATGTACAATATATATCGGTACAATCTCTTTCTGTACAATATATATTTGTACGATCTCTATCTGTACAATCTCTATCTGAACAATCTCTATCTGTACAATATATATATGTACAATATCTATCTGTACAATATATATATGTACAATATCTATCTGAACAATATCTATCTGTACAATATATATATGTACGATCTCTAGCTGTACAATATATTTATGTACAATATCTATCTGTACAATCTCTATCTGAACAATCTCTTTCTGTACAATATATATATGTACGATCTCTATCTGAACAATATCTATCTGTACAATATATATCTGTACAATCTCTATCTGAACAATCTCTAGCTGTACAATATATATATGTACAATCTCTATCTGAACAATCTTTATCTGTACAATATATATATGAACAATCTCTATCTGAACAATCTTTATCTGTACAATATCTATCTGTACAATATCTATCTGTACAATATCTATCTGTACAATCTCTAGCTGTACAATCTGTCTGTACATTCTCTATCTGTACAATATCTATCCATTCAATATATATCTGTATACTATTTCTCTGTAAATATCTATCCATACAATATATATCTGTACAATCTCTATCTGAACAATCTTTATCTGTACAATATCTATCTGAACAATCTCTATCTGTACAATCTGTCTGTACATTCTCTATCTCTACAATAAATATCTGTACAATATCTATCCATTCAATATATATCTGTATACTATTTCTCTGTACCATATCTTTCCATACAATATAGCTACATGTATATACTATTTCTCTGTAAATATCTATCCATACAATATATATATGTATACTTTTTCTCTGTATAATATGTATCTGTATACTATCTCTCTGTACAATATTATACAATTATGGACTTTTGTGCTGGTGAATATGATGTGATATGAACCTGAAAGAGTGATATTGACTGAGGCGAAGCCGAGGTCTATATTAATCTTTCAGGTTCATATCACATCATATTTACCAGCACAAAAGCCCATAACTGTTTTATTATATGCTACAACATGAGAAATGTTCATGCATATAATAATTATTTTTATCACATAATGTACTGTGTTATCTAGTGAATAAACCCATGTCATATTTTTTTGCGTATTAACCCATGTAATATGTTTCAATTGTGACGTCACGCCTAGGACAAGTACATGACGTCATAGACTTCAGCACTGGAGTCAAATTGGCGGCTTTTTACATTTCAATGTTGCATGAAGATTGTCGTTTTACACGAATAAGTGCCACAAATCTTGATTTATATGCGATAAAAAAGATCTTACACTCGTTTCAATTTCAAATAAAATTTATGAAACTCGACACGAATTTTTTCATTTTTGCTCGCCAGAGGCTCGATAAATTGAAAAATTCTTAGACTCGTTTAATAAATCTCATATGAAATGGAAACTCATGTAAGATCCTATATGTACAATATCTATCTGTTACATGTACATGTAAGTGTACACTATTGATCTGTATAATATTATCTGTACAATATATATCTTTATACTATCTGTCTGTACAATACCTATCTGTACAATACCTATCTGTACACTATTTATATCTGTACACTATTTATCTGTACAATATCTATCTGTACACTATTGATCTGTATAATATTATCTGTACAATATATTTCTTTATACTATCTGTCTGTACAATACCTATCTGTACAATACCTATCTGTACAATCTCTGTCTGTACAATACCTATCTGTACAATACCTATCTGTACAATCTCTGTCTGTACAATATCTATCTGTGCAATACCTATCTGTACAATCTCTGTCTGTACAATACCTATCTGTACAATACCTATCTGTACAATATCTATCTGTACAATATCTATCTGTACACTATTTATATCTGTACACTATTTATCGGTCTACTATCTCACTGTACAATACATTGTATCTATCTGTACAATATTTAATTGTACAATATCTCAGTGTACAATATTTTTCAACAATCTGGTGTTCTCATCACAGCTAGTGGAGCACTATGACGCATTTTACGGGGTCATCGAAGGGTAAGGCATGTTGTGAGGTGTGTGTTACAAGTTAACACATACATGAATACAGTAACTGACAAGAAACATAAAGATTGCATTGCTACATGTAAGGGTGAAATTGACGAGTTTACTAATTTCTAATATAAACAGCATAAATAAACCACATGCGATACTAGGCTAGAACAGATCGCCTCACATATATGGATATGTATATGCAACAAATGATAAGGAAATTTCAGCATGTGCTCTCGTCGCTCTAAATCACAAACCGAGAACATATTTGTGCGAATTCCATGTGGCTTGCCAGATTTCCACACGGCTATCCTCTTCCTTCCTCAAGACATGTCAAGCTCACTGTTACGTTACGTTGGGGCTTGCTACTCTGTTATACTGTAAGTATACCGACAAACAGGAGGCGGTGCCTTGGGATAACGTGTATGTTCGGACCGACGAAACTAATATGTAACTTTTAAATATCTATCTATCAAATACAGAACATTCATGACGTTTAATTACATATAGAGGGAAATCAGTTACTGTACTGCAGTTTTCGTACCTGATACGGACAAAGCTTCCCGAAAGTACGATGCGTTAATAGCTTACAGACATTTGCCCCGCCCC
>NW_018479504.1:3984-5290 GCF_002113885.1 Mizuhopecten yessoensis | reverse complement strand
ACCCCCACCCCCATATAAATCAACTCAAAAATATACTTGACCCAGATGTTAATCCTGGAATAGGCTGCATTTTAATTAAAACATGTACATACATTTTATTTTCAATAACATAACCTTCCTTAAATGCTTTGTTATTGACAACACAAAACAAAATACAAAATATAAGAGTATATTTGATTTTATACAGAAGCTTTCTGTGATCACTGCTGTCACTGAAGTGTTACAGGCACTTTTACCATAAGGACCCGTCCATACGCCGTGTTGTAACCCTGACAATCTTTCACATGGACCCGTCAATACGCCTTGTTGTATTCCTGGTACCCTAAAACACAGACCCATCTATCTATCACATGGATCAGGACCCATCCATCCGCCTTGTTGTATCCCTGGCACTCTACCACATTGACTCGTCGGTCTCCCGTGTTGTATCACTGACACTCTATCACACGGATCCGTCCGTCCGCCTTGTTGTATCCCTGGCACTCTATCATATGGACCCGTCCATCCCCATTGTTGTATCCCTGACAATCGATCACATGGACTCCTCGGTCTCCCTTGTTGCATCTCTGGCACTCTGTCACATGGACCCATCCATCCGCCTTGCTGTATCCTTGACACTTTATCACACGGACCCGTCCATCCGCCTTGCTGTATCCCTGACACTCTATCACACGGACCCATCCAACCGCCTTGCTGTATCCCTGACTCTCTATCACACGGACCGGTCCGTCCAAGCGATGTTATTTGTGATGCACTTAATGGACGATGTTAAATCGCACACGACTTTTATCAAAGATTGCTTAATATTTGCGGAAAAGGCGTTCTATATGACCTTCCAATAAATCTAGCTAATTTTGTAGCAATGAGTCTTCCTTTAACCACTTTCATTGACTTATAACGTGTCTTTACTTTCTTTCAAGATGTGATTATGAAATGATATTAATATCAATTATATCTCAATTTGTGTCTGCACCATTTTTTGTACCATGTCACTTGCACTCATCCACATTGTACTCTTCATTATTTTGGAGGAAATAAAGATATGATGATCCTTGGTACTCTATCACGTTGACATGTCCATCCACCTTGTTGTATCCCTGGTACTCTATCACATTGACATGTCCATCCACCTTGTTGTATCCCTGGTACTCTATCACAATTACATGTCCATCCGCCTTGTTGTATCCCTGGTACTCTATCACATTGACATGTCCATTCACCTTGTTGTACCCCTGGTACTCAATCACATTGACAAGTCCATCCACCTTGTTGTATCCCTGGTACTCTATCACAATGACATGTCCAT
>NW_018479504.1:0-184 GCF_002113885.1 Mizuhopecten yessoensis | reverse complement strand
ACTCTATCACATTGACATGTCCATCCACCTTGTTGTATCCCTGGTACTCTATCACATTGACATGTCCATTCACCTTGTTGTATCCCTGGTACTCTATCACATTGACATGTCCATCCACCTTCCTTGTTGAACCCCTGACACTCTATCACAGTGACATGTCCATTCACCTTGTTGTATCCCTGGT
>NW_018479503.1:1443-8271 GCF_002113885.1 Mizuhopecten yessoensis | reverse complement strand
CGCTTGAGAAAGAAAACTGGATTAATGATCAGGTTCGTGTAGCATTATTTTCAAAACAATAACAACATAAGTAACCTTCGTAATTTAACTATTCATCGAAATGTCAATCTGCGCTTACATAACTCAATTATGTGTTTGCAGCATTACGCAGTCCCTTGAATGGATTAAAAAATAAATGTTCAAAGTTATGCCCCCTTGATATTTGTAATTCTTTATTTTACAGATAATCAATGCATACCTTGGCAAAAAAACATCGGAATGTTTGAAAAAACAATGTCAAGCCATTGATTCATTTCGACTCAACAAAGACGGCAACATTTTCCGTGGAAGTAACGGAAAAGAAGACCTGATCTTAATCCCTGTGCATGTGACCGCACACTGGCTACTAGCTGTATGTTTTATGATATCATTGTTGATGTTTGTTGGTGTTGCCAATATTAAGTATTAGCACATCACTATTTTCCGAAACGCAAAGAGTATTCCACTAACGAAAGACATAGAAAGGGGGTGGGGTTTGGGGGTGGTGGTGGTGGGGGGTAAGCAGGAAGAGAGAGAGAGAGAGATAGAGAGTCCAACAGACTACTATATAATAATTTTAACGATGATTATCTACATGATCTCCTAAGTCTCAAGCAATCAGACAACTTAACTAGCTAACACAAACTTTGAGCGTTCTTTGAGCTCCCATTCATGTTGTAAAAATTAAAGAATATGACATTATTTATCTTTAATATGATGTAATTATAGCATATTTGTACAACAAGACAAATGAACGAATTAATTGTTGACATCAGAGATGGAATGAATTTCTAATTCAATAATCAGTTTAAATTGTTATGTACGACTCACCAAAATCAGATATTATTTACAGTGTATTTTCTGTATGGATCTGGTCTATTTCATATTTCAGGCGATTTTTCCACGTAAAAAGAGGTTCGTCGGCCTGGATCCTGCTGGTTTCACTAATACAAAACTAGTCAAGAAAATCAGGTAATTCTAACTACACTCCACACTACGTTTTTATCAATTAACAAACTACTGATGTTTGCAGTGTCATCTGCTATACAAGTATTGCAAGCATTATATTCTGAAAACCCGTTACATTTGTCAAAAACATTCATTTACGTTTTTCATCTGTATCACAATTCTATTTTTAGTATAAGAGTAGAAAGTACTTTTTCTTTGCAGAAAGATGTATGCAGATTTTGAAGGCATTAAGCTCAGAAGAGACCGGCATTTGGAAAAGGTATCGATTCCTCTCTAAGCATGGCGCAATTGATCATATACCGGATTGTATATTCCATGTTTCATTACTTCACCTACGAGAACGATAACCATGTTTATGTCATGTGTGTATATACTGTCATATATACACACAGGTCAAAGGAGTATACTGAATTAAAGAATGAAACTATTGCACCTGCAGCTACCTAGGATGACTGTCTATCAAAATTGTTTTGCTCAAATGACTCACAGTATCTCAGTTGAATTTGTGTTTACATTTTTATGAAACCATTAATTACTTCAAAATAACATAACCCTCAAATGATCATATTAAATATTGAGCTTGTTTGCCCACAGCACAGTTCTGTTTTTGCAAACGAATAAAATTAAACCACTTTTAAATTTTTACTTAGACTATGTATTAAAGTATTGCAAATGTACAATTTCAGCTTGTTTTCAATCATTAATATTTTGAGAATTCGACTTTGACCTACTTTTTATATGGAACATATAAATTAAATTTGTCAGCATCGGTGAACAAAAGGTGGGAGATGCAGGCCCATTCATCCTATTGTATCGTTAGCACAATAGTCCAATGTTGCTTAGTTAAAGCTTTGCAAAATTACATCACTAATGATTTCATTTAAAACAACCACAATTTATAACAAGTACTTACCTTACTCATTTACTGAGCTACATTTGACATGTTTCCAAATTCAACATACATGCTTTTTTCTATATGCAGACTGCTACTCTCCAGGACAACAGTTACGATTGTGGCCTATTCGTCATGGTGTATGGAAAGTGCCTCGTAACTGATTCACCATTATCTTTTGATAAGGTAATACATTTTTAAGCCCCTATAACTAAATTTATAAGGCATTATATGAAATATATATATGTAGATTCATATGTCATAAACTAGATGAATTCAAAACAATGATGATCAGAGAATTAATGAGACATTTCAACAGTTTCAACAAATATTTGGCTGAAAATTTAAATTGGAGAACATTTGTTTTTGACCAAACACTAGATTGGTATATGGGTTATTATATTTTCTACAAATATTATGAGCAAATTTGTTTTTATATCTATACCTCCAAATATAGGCATATTTGGAGGTATAATGTCTCACCCATCAGTGCAAATTATTTTACCATTTACACCAACTAAAGGATTTTTGCATAGGAGTCGAACAGCAAAGTTTGTAACATTTATTGCAAGCTGGTTATTTCAAGTGTACTGTTCAAGTGAACATCTTTGTATCTTTGTATTTTTCAGACAATCAAGACGAGAAAAACGATTTTGGAGGAGCTCAAGGTTGAGTCCAATTCAAACACGTATGCCTGAATAACACCTACGCCTACATCTGTACAAAGTTTCCCCACCTTATTCATTGGTTACTTGTTTGTGTCGAACTATACTATTGGACAATATATGTGTGTTCAAAAAACAAAATGTTACTCTAAACTTCTTCATTCTAAAATTGTTTTTGCAAATATTGCTCATTGTTATGATCTTAATGTATTACATATAATAATTATCACTTTGACTGGCAGTCAATTGATTTGTTTTAAGTCATGCGAAAGAAATACTGGTATTCCACTTCTACTCTTGATGTAATCTTGTCCTATCATTGTATTATTTTTGTTTATGATGTACAATTTGTCATTAAAATCACCATCCTGTAAAACCCAATCCAATGATGACTGTCATAATATATTCAAGAGGTTTTTGGTTGTGAAGGGAGAATGATAACCTGTACATGTCGTGCGTTTTGGAGTCAATATAAACTTACTGTTTTTACGTTTTGTTTGATGGCAGGAATTCCGAATATACAAACATTGCAATTATAACCCTTTCTTAATTCTACCGTTGAGTGTCATCATACTGCTTGATTAATTATTAAACTAAAATTTCAAAAGAGAGCTGAACATTGTGAGAGTTCGAACAATTTTGATAACAACGTAATTCTGTTGATGATATTGAATTGATTTTATTTGATTGCCTACCACAATATTGTAATGTTAATTACAAATTTATTATCCAAGATTTGTAGACTTAAAATCTGAAAAAAACATTCTGACTTTGCTCAATTGTGCTCCGTGATTAACATGGTTTGCTCTATTACTAAACAACACTTTTAAATTGTCATTAATTGGCTCAATATAGTTGCACTCACTTATTTAATTTAACTATGATATCAAGTTATTGGAAAATTTATTCGAGGTGCAATTCATTCAAATGTCATAAATGACAATGATATTAAGAATGAAATCCGTCCCTTATCCATGTCTATCCAGTCAGGGAGTTTAGCTCTTTGATACCCAATTTCATTTTTTTATTCTAAATATATATATACGTCTGTGCTGTACCATTTCATAGTCATGCGCATAACGCTATTTTATACTAAGCCCCTCCCTGTCAGAATATCACTCAGTTGGCTTTTATGTCTATTCAATAAGTTTGATGTTTTCGTGAAATCCATGTGTTTTCCGCCTTTTATAATTCTATACGTCATTTTACATTATATGCTGTTAATACTTTTTATCTTCAATGTGTTTCGATGTTAAGAGTGTGCATGTTTTTACTCAAAATATTTCATCGGTATCATTTTATATGTATATTTACCAATTGAAATGAAACGCAGGAGTATTTTTCTGAACAATGTAATAACAATACGGATATAAATTGTAAGGGCAATGCATAGGAAAATAACTTATTTACCTGATATATATTCTTAAATAATATTTTATTCACCATTCATTAAAATAACTCCTTAATTAAGTTTATGTGTTGTGTATAATCATGCCAATATGCTCATGCAAGAATAATGACTGAATGTACATGGATAAAAAAGATACACATGTTTCAAGTCTTAATGTTGTTTGTTCATTAAGGATAAAAGCATGTCTCGAAAGATGACATCATGATGGTGCGTTTGTCGAATGTGTAAAACCTGAGTAAATGTACAACTCAAATGAATCAAGTATACATGTATTATGATATTCTCCAAATTCTTTTCAAACACAAGAGCACCGGGATCAATATAAATCAACAAAAATGTCTATTTATGCAAATTCATATTTGTAGCTCCACTTTTTGATTTAAATCGATAACTACGTATAAATCTATCATATGTGGAACCTTTCAAAAGATGGCTATCTACATTTTTTCTAGATATTTCCAAACCCTGTGCACCAGCTATTTACCTATAGAGTTTCAAATTCATTTTCCTGGTCCAACTCTTGTTAAATACCTATTTAAATCCTACTAAACTTGATGCAAACGGTTATTGCCGGACCCCCACTATCTGGAACCATTCAAGTGTTGTGACCATATTCTGTATGATTATGAACACATAAATTGTCGTACTAATACTATGTTCATGGTATTGGCTCGGAGTGAACAATAAGTTCGATGTTAACTATCTTTGTGGCATCCCTTGTACGTTGAACCTTTTAAACGTTTGGCATTGGCTCGAGTTCAAGTCCTATTTGGACACTAGACTCTTAAAATAATCCCTTAATAAATGTTGTAGCGACATCATTCTCCTTTTTTTTTTTACAAAATTTGAACATAGCCGTACTAAATTTGGTCAAAATCTAACAACATCTGATTGCTGATCATTCAATATGAATTTACTAAGTTTTTCTTTCTAATTCCAAACACCTCTTTTAGTACTTTTTTATCTACACAGATAAATCCGGGCGCCTAACATCGTACCATCTTCTTAGTTTTCATTTTCTATTGATCTTTACTCTGTTTATCTCTTTTCTGTTGGAATAAGCCACGTAAACAATTTGTTTACTTATAGTAAATTTTCATACACAATTTAAACAGATTTGTATGACATTTAACTTTCAAAGTCAGGTTGTTGTGCTACATATTTACTTGCATGGTGCCTACTCTGTAAGAAGGAGAACCTAAATTTGAATTTTAAGAAAGATCTGTCAATAAATATGGATAACAAACTGTAACTGTCAAAATCAAGTAGTACCTTTGCGACTATTTTGCTTTTTATAAACAGCCGTAATATGAAACATGCACAACTAAGGCCATTTGAAATCGGATACAGATCTATCAAGTACTTATTGATAAATAACGCTAACTTCCTTTCAATCTCTTAATTCAAAATAGCAGTCTGTCACCCATCGTAATATCTTGATCAGACCCTTTAATGCATGACAGAAGACCAAGGGAAACCTTCAAGTCAAATTTGATGAAGATCCTCTCATTACTTTCTTTGAATACTTTAACTCTCAACATTCCAAATGGCCGCTCGTCAACCAACTTGGTTTTAATCAGACACAACATTTGACATTCATAACAAGATCAGAAAGATCATTCGAATACTTTCTGAGAAATAGCAACAACACTATTCATCTTAATTTCAAAATTCAAACAAGAGGCCCAGAGGGCCTGTATCGCTCACCTGAATATGTTTAAAATATTTGGTATGAAGTAAAGTTATAGCACTCCATGGTAGGTTCTGTAAGTACATATGCAATTTCAGAAAAATCCATAAAACTTCAAACAGAGCCCCACCCCTATGCCCCTAGGGGTCATACCAACCAATTATGCAAAATTGAGTCCCCTTGGCCCAAGGATGCTCCAGACTAAATTAGGATAAAATTCCTTAATTCCTATGGTAGAAGAGATTATAAAAGGTTTAACCTCTATTTCCCCTATTGGACACCGCCCCTCAGGTCCCAGGGGCCCACACCCACTGTTTATACCAAATGGGTTCCCCTTTTACTCAAGGATGCTGTACACCAAATATGGACCAATTTCTTTCATTCCTATAGAAGAAGGATTTTAAAGAATAATTTGCTATGTCTCCCCTATTGGGCCCCTCCCCGCGGGTCCATGGGGGCCAGACCCACTGTTTATACAAAATTGGTTCCCCTTCTCCGAAGGATGCTTCAGACTAAATATGAAACAAATCCTTTCATTCCTACAGAAGAAGAAGGATTTTAAAGAATAATTTGCTATGTCTCCCCTATTCGGCCCCTCCCCGCGGGTCCATGGGGGCCAGACCCACTGTTTATACAACATTGGTTCCCCTTCTCCGAAGGATGCTTCATACTAAATATGAAACAAATCCTTTCATTCCTACAGAAGAAGAATGATTTTAAATAAGAAGTTGCTATATATCCCCTATTGGGCCCCGCCCCTCAGCTCCCAGGGGGGCCAGACCCACTATTTATTCAGAAATTTGTTCCCATTCCTCCAAGGATGCATCTAACTAAATTAGGTCAAAATCTCCTCAGTCGTTCATGACAATTAACGGTTTTTAGGAAAAGTTGACGGTTGGACGACGGACGCTGCAGTATCTAAAAACATGTAGCCGCCTGTCGGCCATCTTTGTTTTCATGTCAAATCCCAAATTCGATATGCGTAACTAGACTAAGTTAACGAATAACTGTAAAGAAAACGAATAACGAATAACGAATAACTGTAAAGTAAACGAATAACGAATAACTGTAAAGTAAACAAATAACGAATAACTGTGAAGTAAACGAATAACTGTAAAGTAAACGAATAACGAATAACTGTCAAGTAAACGAATAACGAATAACTGTAAAGTAAACGAATAAC
>NW_018479503.1:0-734 GCF_002113885.1 Mizuhopecten yessoensis | reverse complement strand
AACGAATAACGAATAACTGTAAAGTTAACGAATAACGAATAACGAATAACTGTAAAGTAAACGATTAACGAATAACTGTCAAGTAAACGAATAACGAATAACGAATAACTGTAAAGTAAACGAATAACGAATAACGAATAACTGTAAAATAAACGGATAACGAATAACTGTAAAGTAAACGAATAACTGTAAAGTAAACGAATAACTGTAAAGTTAACGAATAACTGTAAAGTAAACGAATAACTTTACTAAAGTAAACGAATAACTGTAAAGTAAACTGCTCAGTCGTTCATGACAATTAACGGTTTTTAGGAAAAGTTGACGGTTGGACGACGGACGGACGATGGACGACGGACGCTGCAGTATCTAAAAACATGCAGCCGCCTGTCGGCCATCTTTGTTTTCATGTCAAATCCCAGATTCGATATGCGTAACTACAGACTAAGTTAACGAATAACTGTAAGGTAAACGAATAACGAATAACTGTAAAGTAAACGAATAACTGTTAAGTANAACGAATAACGAATAACTGTAAAGTAAACGAATAACGAATAACTGTGAAGTAAACGAATAACGAAAAACGAATAACTGTAAGGTAAACGAATAACGAATAACTGTAAAGTAAACGAATAACGAATAACGAATAACTGTAAGGTAAACGAATAACGAATAACTGTAAATTAACGAAGAACGAATAACTGTGAAGTAAACGAATAACGAATAACGAATAACTG
>NW_018479502.1:0-8229 GCF_002113885.1 Mizuhopecten yessoensis | reverse complement strand
CATCAGCTTAAACTTAACACTTTTATTAAGATCTGCTACATCAGCCTAAACTTAAATGTTTCAGCAGTTCACCCATCATTGTTGGTAAGGGTTACGTCCACCTTTATATCGTTCGTACAGCTCTGGGATATAAGATAGCGCCTGACCTACTTAGTTTTAATGTATATTATTTTTCTATTTAACTAGGATGCTAATTATGCCTCGGTTGTATGTAATTATTGGAAACGTCATTTTCATGTAGGTTAATAAATATATAAAAGAACAACAAGTTACGTTAATATATTAATACAGGTTAATATTTACCTACAATGTTTTATATGGGAGGGCATCTACTGGTAGTTAGCTCGTGCTAAATTAAAAACGTTTAATTAGAAATGTGTTTGCCTCTCACGTGACGTAAAACTACTCATTAAACAAATTAGGTTGAATGAGTTCACCGCCGTATTGTACCACCACTGTGGTAGACTTGTATCGTTAAGTGTTCTAATTAATACAGGGATCTGTTCTGTATTAGGTTTCGTGGAAATAATGACTCTTCTCTCTCAGTTATCAGAATGTTTATATTTTTTCAATGATATCTTAATGTGTGCATTGTTTTGCAATAGAAGGAATGCTCTATGCTTTCCTAATTAGTTTACATATACAGTGTATGTATGCTTTCCTAATTAGTTTACATATACAGTGTATGTATGCTTTCTCACAATCAGTCAGGACAATACACCAAGGACGACACACAGCTTAGTTTGTTTATTTCTGTAAGCAACCCATATTGGTTCCAGGTCAGCAGAAGATGCAAATCCCCACGATGCACACTTCACATCCGGGCGGTGGCGGCGTCTTTGTCTTTAGAAGCTTACGTAAAGTGTCTTTCGGAGTAATTGTCGGCCTACAGTCGTGAAGTGAAATAGCGGAAGCTCTAATATCACCGAAAAAACAGCTAAACAAACATGGCTAAATACAATTTAAAAAAGCTCAAACATATTTTTTTTCTGTTCAGACATCTTAAAAATGTCGCTCATTAAAACTCGCAATCGAATATGGGCTTCCTTATATTCGACAACCGTAAGACAAAAGTCAAATGCCAAAATTGTCAATTAGAATTCTCATATAACTATAATCCTGAGTAACACACGAAACGGCATTATGATGTCTGGGGTGTTCTATCATGAAACAAACATAGGTAACCTAGTATCGACAAAATGAATAAAATATATAGAATGCTAAGTTGTAGGAAACGTTATTTTTACGAACAGCATCTACACAAGCACGCGACATGTTAAGGGCTGTCCGTTATAATTCGTTGTTATGTCGGCGAAAGTGACATTTTGCCATGTACGCCGTACACCAATGTCATTACACCGAGTTTCATGTGGGTTTGTGTAGGACGTAGACGTGTGTGTCCAGTGATACTCTTCAGCACAACAATGTAAACAGTAGAACAAGGATTGGGGTGTAGTTTACCAATAAAACAATGAGGATAACTCATTGTTATAGGCAAAGGCATCAGTTACATTAATTATGAAATCAGTCTGTTAATTAGGTATACGATTAATTTAGATTTGTTGACGATAATGATGTTCAACAGTATTGGTATCACACGCCATTTATTTTAATACTGCTTATATGCCACACTTCTAGGTAACTG
This sequence comes from Mizuhopecten yessoensis, assembly GCF_002113885.1. Classification (NCBI taxonomy): domain Eukaryota; kingdom Metazoa; phylum Mollusca; class Bivalvia; order Pectinida; family Pectinidae; genus Mizuhopecten; species Mizuhopecten yessoensis. The sequence continues at coordinate 6,584 of NW_018479502.1, read as the reverse complement.
TATACTACTGACATGTAAATACTGAAACGTATCCGGGAAAAAATCCGGTTAGATTACTAAAAAAAGCATTGCTGTACAGATTACTTAAAAACAACATTGCTTTACCCGGCGTAGTGATTAAACTACCTCTTCCTTACGTCATTTTCTCCGAACTTTCCATTTGTAATCCTTAAATTTTTGATGTATTAAAACAAAGCATGTTTATCCTCGTAAGAAGATAAGTATTCTAGACTGACAAATATATCCCGGTAGAGGTTTACACAACCATCTAAGTATACCAGTATTTCTAAACATTTTCTTCAGGTTGGTAAGTATGGATGATCAACAGTTCGTTTTACCCAACCAATACAATTTTCTATGTGACGTTTCGATGACTAGTACGGTATGTACCCTGTCACCTTCATCAGACAAATGACCAGTGAAGCGTATGCACACAAAGGTGTAAAATGTGTACGAGTTGTCCACAAAATCGATGTCGATTTCAGCTACTGTGTAATTAAAGCGTATGTACAATAGTTGTTATATATGTACCGAAATGACTCGATTCAGCAACGCTATAATTAAAGCGTATGTACAATAGTTGTTATTTTTGTACCGAAATGACTCGATTCAGCTACGCTGTAATTAAAGCGTATGTACGATAGTTGTTATATAAATAACGAAATGACTCGATTCAGCAACGCTATAATTAAAGCGTATGTACAATAGTTGTTATATAAATAACGAAATGACTCGATTCAGCTACGCTGTTATTAAAGCGTATGTACAATAGTTGTTTTATATGTAACGAAATGACTCGATTCAGCTACGCTGTAATTAAAGCGTATGTACGATAGTTGTTATATATGTACCGAAATGACTCGATTCAGCTACGCTTAGTTTGATACTTCAGCCGAATCGACATCGATTTTGTGGACAACTCGTACACATTTTACACCTTAAATTTAAACGCATACGCTTCACTGGTCATTTGTCTGATGAAGGTGACAGGGTACATATCTTACTAGTCATCGAAACGTCACATAGAAAAGTGTATTGGTTGTGTAAAAAGATTTTTCATAATAAGTATACCAGTGTAGCTAGAGCGATTATAATTTGTCTGTATATTAAATAGGTTTAGAAAACAAAATGTTGTAATAGTTTTGTGGCTGGTCTGATAAGGCCAATCCCTCACATTCAGAAGGCATATATTTAGCGATTTCTTTGATAAAAATAATATTACAGATTAAGGTATAATTTCGTGTAAATAGATTGGTATTGTTGCGTTGTTTACGTGATATTAAACTGCTATAATATGAGGGTGTTAAGAAGTGTTTGACGTATTGTTTCATATTGTAGAACGAGTATAAATAAATCACTTCTCGGCTATATCGTAGTAAGATAATACAAATTGATTTCCATGTCGTTTTAATTGTAAGCACGAAATCAATTCCTCTGATCATGAACTTAGTACTTATTTTGTATTGCAGATGGCAGAACTGAACATAATTTGACCCCTACCATGTCAATATTAAACTAAATAAGTGAAATTTTTCGCTTCTTATAAAATGAAATGACACATGTTTCCTGTATCAAAGATCTATGATGTCCCGCATTAAACGTTAGGGGTTGGCGCCAGACATCCTGACGGGCGCCAGACATCCTGACGGGTGCCACACTTGGCTACAGACACACCCAGAGTACCGGGTGTCGTCCGCTGTTCCTATATGTGAGCACACCACGTCCTTGTAAGTTATTGTAGTCTCCGTTCCCTGTTTCTTCTCGTATACTTTTTACTGGTGACATGGTATGTTTTCAATACAATTTTCATCTATGCTATTTGCAACGCCATTTGCTTTCAGAACAAGTTGAGTAATCTAAATTATTAGTAGGGATTTTTATTTGTTCAAAATTTATAACCGACAGGTGTGAATTTATCAACTTTAGAGCCCACTTAAGATATAATTATACAATATCCACAAAGTGTTACAGGCAAGGTGGGGCACGCAAAGCCAAAAGTGTTACAGGCAAGGTGGGGCACGCAAAGCNCAAAAGTGTTACAGGCAAGGTGGGGCACGCAAAGCCAAAAGTGTTACAGGCAAGGTGGGGCACGCAAAGCCAAAAGTGTTACAGGCAAGGTGGGGCACGCAAAGCCAAAAGTGTTACAGGCAAGGTGGGGCACGCAAAGCCAAAAGTGTTACAGGCAAGGTGGGGCACGCAAAGCCAAAAGTGTTACAGGCAAGGTGGGGCACGCAAAGCCAAAAGTGTTACAGGCAAGGTGGGGCACGCAAAGCCAAAAGTGTTACAGGCAAGGTGGGGCACGCAAAGCCAAAAGTGTTACAGGCAAGGTGGGGCACGCAAAGCCAAAAGTGTTACAGGCAAGGTGGGGCACGCAAAGCCAAAAGTGTTACAGGCAAGGTGGGGCACGCAAAGCCAAAAGTGTTACAGGCAAGGTGGGGCACGCAAAGCCAAAAGTGTTACAGGCAAGGTGGGGCACGCAAAGCCAAAAGTGTTACAGGCAAGGTGGGGCACGCAAAGCCAAAAGTGTTACAGGCAAGGTGGGGCACGCAAAGCCAAAAGTGTTACAGGCAAGGTGGGGCACGCAAAGCCAAAAGTGTTACAGGCAAGGTGGGGCACGCAAAGCCAAAAGTGTTACAGGCAAGGTGGGGCACGCAAAGCCAAAAGTGTTACAGGCAAGGTGGGGCACGCAAAGCCAAAAGTGTTACAGGCAAGGTGGGGCACGCAAAGCCAAAAGTGTTACAGGCAAGGTGGGGCACGCAAAGCCAAAAGTGTTACAGGCAAGGTGGGGCACGCAAAGCCAAAAGTGTTACAGGCAAGGTGGGGCACGCAAAGCCAAAAGTGTTACAGGCAAGGTGGGGCACGCAAAGCCAAAAGTGTTACAGGCAAGGTGGGGCACGCAAAGCCAAAAGTGTTACAGGCAAGGTGGGGCACGCAAAGCCAAAAGTGTTACAGGCAAGGTGGGGCACGCAAAGCCAGACCAAGCTGAACTATCTTTAAGTTTGTCACAAATGTGTTCCTAAACGGAGGCAGTTCGATAGCATCTTTACATCGATAAGCAACAAACGCATTGTAATTAATGTTGGCACTTGTGTCTGAAACCAACTTTGAGGAAGACTATCGCTAAGGAAGCCTCATCCCCTTGTCTTTGTATCATGAATGATCACGTCCCGTAATGATGTAGGAGAGGAGAGCCTGGTACACTGGTCGTATACGTATCAGTGACTTTAGACTGGTTCAAGAGTTGTTTAGGTGATATAACGTCTACATCGATAGAAGTAAAAACAATCCTGACAAGACTGACCGGTATCACTTAACAAAACGAAATAACGATATCCGTAGTTCTTAAGTATACAAAGAATTACTATTCTACTGCTCCATACCATGACCGAACATCTACGAAAGCCTATTCAGGGTTAGACACTAACTGTGTTTGCTTGGTAGTCCACAGGACTTGTCGAATAGTTTATTTATCAGTCCTTCATCAATGTAACAAGTCAAAGATTCCCGAGAAGGAAACATCGCGATGTACTGCATGAAACATCAAAAGTAATTGACTGTAGGAGACTTTAAATAACCACTGCCATAAAACTATGGTGAAGTTTTCAGGATAATTTTGACAATTATCATATTATTATCTTCTTTTAGAAAAATATTTCATAAGGCCTAAGGACCAGTTAGGTTAGATGATGGTCCAGGTCTAGCGGACTATATAGCTAGTGTTAGGTAATGGTCCAGGTATAGCGGACTATATAGCTAGTGGTAGGTGATGGTCCAGGTCTAACGGACTATATAGCTAGTGTTAGGTGATGGTCCATGGTCCAGGTCAGGCGGACTATATAGCTAGTGGTAGGTGATGGTCCAGGTCTAGCGTACTATATAGCTAGTGTTAGGGAATGGTCCAGGTCTAGCGGACAATATAGCTAGTGTTCGGTGATGGTCCAGGTCTAGCGTACTATACAGCTAGTGTTAGGTAATGGTCCAGGTCAAGCGGACTATATAGCTAGTGTTAGGTAATGGTCCAGGTCAAGCGGACTATATAGCGAGTGTTAGGTGATGGTCCAGGTCCAGCGGACTATATAGCTAGTGGTAGGTGATGGTCCAGGTCTAGCGTACTATATAGCTAGTGTTAGGTAATGGTCCAGGTCTAGCCGACTATATAGCTAGTGTTCGATGATGGTCCAGGTCTAACGGACTATATAGCTAGTGTTAGCTGATGGTCCAGGTCTAGCGGGCTATATAGCTAGTGTTAGGTAATGGTCCAGGTATAGCGGACAATATAGCTAGTGTTAGATGATGGTCCAGGTCTAGAGGACTATATAGCTAGTGTTCGATGATGGACCAGGTCTAGCGGACTATATAGCTAATGTTAGGTGATGGTCCAGGTCTAGCGTACTATATAGCTAGTGTTAGGTAATGGTCCAGGTCAAGCGGACTATATAGCGAGTGTTAGGTGATGGTCCATGGTCCAGGTCAAGCGGACTATATAGCTAGTGTTCGATGATGGTCCAGGTCTAGCGTACTATATAGCTAGTGTTAGGTGATGGCCCAGGTCTAGCGGCCTATACAGCTAGTGTTAGGGGATGGTCCATGGTCCAGGTCAGGCGGACTATATAGCTAGTGTTCGATGATGGTCCAGGTCTAGCGGGCTATATAGCTAATGTACGAGACAACCCCTACTTTTGAGCTTATTTTCGTAAAAGATTAACACGAAACATTTCCGATATAAAGTGAAACTTTCGCGAGATAGTGCGGAAAAGTCGCGATATAACGCGAAAGTTTTGCGATAACGCAAAGCTTTGTCTTTTAAAAGCGACGCAGCGCTTTTTAATTAAGTCGTGTTTTGTTTTGTTACTGACGAATGTAAGCACCTAAGAGGAATGTACCCGTCTTGCCAATAATAGAGCCATTTAAAAGGCAAATATCGAAACATCTACGGAACTATCTATCGAAAAAGTTGATAATGGATATTCGATTTGGGTTTAGACAAAAACATTCTTGCCAAACAGCGTTGATTGGTGACTTGATTTCTGCTACTGATTCAGGAAATTCCATAGCAGTTTTATGTATCAATTTATGGAAAGCGTTTGCCATGGTAGACGTTAACATTCTAATGCTGAGATTGGAAAAATAACTCTTTTCATTTAATACATTACTGTGGTTTAATTCTTATCTCAATGTTGGATTTCTAAGAGTCTCTTTAAAGGACGAAACTTCATATACGAACAAGTGTTGGTTCGCTTTTATTTCTCATATCTATTAATGATTTACCTCTTATCCTTGACGTCAGTAGAACAGAACTGTTTGCTGATGAGCAACAATATCCGGTCATTTACATCCAGGTTTAGATTTAAAAGTATACACGATTGGTACATTACAACAGGATGAGAATATATATAAATGAAACGACAAAACTTGCTAGATCACAAGTATCACCCAGATAAGTTCTTAAGCTAAGAACCAGTAAAAGTGAAATAGAAAACTCTAAGATCCGACCTTTATCACGGACGATGTGTTATGGACAACACAATTTATTTTGGTTGATCAATCCACACATTCCACCAGAAGATAGCATTACATTATCATACTATGACCTCTCTGTCAAAAAGCTCGCTCGAATTGATATTTTTACATCTTCTCCGTATGATACACGTATGTTTCCGTAAACCTTGTAGAACGATGAGAGATCTTTTTGGATAGTTTTGGTTTGAATATCCGTCATGTTTTAGTTCATACTATTGGTATTTTGTTGTAGTAGCCACATTTGTCAATACTACAAAGCAACAGAAGTCGTGTTAGATGTTGAACGCCCGAGGAGAAGTCGTGTGTACGCGGTTCACCTCGTGTGTGCTGGCAGTTAAGGGTTGGACGCCTTGGGTAACAGGAAACACTACTAAAATACGACCATACCATGCCATCTTATTGATATAAATATTCACAGCACGAAAAGAGTTTTAAATAAATATATTATGGTAATTTAGTTCATATCTCAAAACGGAGACATATGAAGTATAATTATGAACTATACTTGTTGCGTGCTTTGAAAACCGGAAGTGGGCGTAGTTATTTCTCGCGACATTCCCAGCGATGCACTGATGTCCGCGTCCTACAACATTGTTTGCTCAGTGTCATGTGGTGGACAATTTATTAATATGACTTTCTGTACCCTTTTTTTTAAGTTTTCGGTTAATTTCCGCAAAATCCTGTGACGTTACGGCTCATGAATCGTGCATGGGTACCTCTAACAGAAAACGGACTGTATTCCAAAGCTGGTGCTAATGAACCCGTTCTCGTTTTAAAGCATTGATACGGTGCTGAAACTGACCTCTTCGAGTCTCGCTTAAACTCTGTGTCACGGTTAACAAATCAATATAAAGCATTGAAACGTTTTTTTTTTTAATAATGATCACTTAAATACATCTTCAAAATTCCAGGGATTTCGCTCAGGTACATTATACGTTCTCTGCATCTCTGGATTATGTCCGAACTAAATCGGACACTATGTACTAGTACACCAAGAGTGTATCACCATACATTGTGATAGCCCTACTCTGTACACACCGCCAAGAGGATCCCCTACTCTGTAC
>NW_018479501.1:6869-8201 GCF_002113885.1 Mizuhopecten yessoensis | reverse complement strand
TATACCATGTACCGACTCTAAATAAAACTTTTGACTTTGACTTTGTTATGAATAAACACCACGGTCGGGAATCCGGAGTTCGTCTTTGGCAATTATTACCTTTATTGGCGTAGCTAGTAAATGATCATGATTAGTTAACACTTGCAACATGCAGTCCACATGTAGGTATTACATATTATGTATTTGAAGAGCGTCTTGTTAGACTTCGGTCCTTTTCTTTACTAAATGGGCTTTGTAAGCTAACTTTTTTTATGTTTCTAAGTCTAAAGATAGAAATTAAAATTGCGCACATTATTAGGAACTTTGGTTGATTGATTTTTTTTTCACTAGATGCATATAGGTTCTGCTAGGAAAAAGGGCTAATGATACATGAGGTAAAGATCACGACATATAGAGCCCATTGAGCCATACTTTTTAAGTATGAAAAACTGTACCGATATATATCTTTTCTCGGGGATTTAACCTAGAAGGTTAAGAATGAATGACAGATATCGAGATGATACAATATTATTACCGGTAATTCATGTTAAAGAGTTACATGGTATGAGTCTTTTGACAAAGACTGAGAAAAGAAAATTTACTACAGTTATTGTTTCATGGGTGGTTGAAGTCTTGGTTTGAGTAAGGAAAGTAAGAGATATCAGAACTGCAAGATATAGAAGCTAACCAGTCTTGAAAGTGTAATTGACACAGACTGGCATGAAATTCATTTTTCATTAGGTGATAATCAAGAGCCTCAGTACTTAGAGGACGTCAGGTTAATATCGGACAATATTTTTGTTTATCAGTGGAAGCCTATTTTGCTAAATGTCTTACATGGAACCTACCTAAATTTATATGTGCAATGTGTTGGTATTTACACTGAGTGAGACTTTTGGGTCAAAGGACACAAATGTGTACAGTGTTTTGTGGAAGAAACCCTAACTATATTTTATTAGATACATGTGTTTGAAATTCGGTTAAGGGATTGGACATCAATATGGACATACTAAATGATGGCAATGCAATCCAAACAAAAACGAAGACGTGGACAATGTATTTGTACCAATGATTGAAGGAGTTAGATGGGTTTTTTAGGTCACCTGAGCTTTAGCTCAAGTGACCTATTGCTATCCGTTTTCGTCCGTCGTCGTCCGTCGTCCGTTAACATTTTACATTTCAAACTTAAAGTCAAGTTCTGCTGGCCCGATTGAACTGAAAGTTGGTAGGAATGACCAACACATGGTCCTGACAAAATGTTGGTTTTTTTCGGGTCGATCAGAAATCCAATATGGCCGCCACGGCCGCCATTTTGAAAACCTATTTCAAACTTAAAGTCAAGTTCTGCTGGAC
>NW_018479501.1:2045-3075 GCF_002113885.1 Mizuhopecten yessoensis | reverse complement strand
TATCTTGAGCAAATCTAAATAATTTCATAACTGACGCACCCTTAAAAGCTTTTAACTTTTTGATGTTTTTGTTTTGTGCATCCAATAAAGTTTGTTATAGTCATAAATATGAATAACATATCTTCTGATGTCGATTACATTTTAGATTAATTTTAGAGATACAGTTTGAAGATGCTTCATGATCTGTAGATTTCTTTACACACGTGTACCACGCCACCAATTGTAAAAGTTCAATTTATCATAACTCTGTCAATATTCAAATATCTAGCTGAAGTTTGGAACATAGGTGTATCATAGTCATATGGATAACACACAGGGGCTCAGTTTCAGGATACTAGTACTTTCGGTTAATAATAAACCAATACACACCAGTAAATAACAACACTTTTTATCCAGTGTTTACACATTCTAAATCATATACCCTCAATTTTTATAAGGTTTACCATTTTGATATTACTAAATGTATGAGATATCTAAAATTGAAACATAGTGTATGAAGGTTCTTATAGTTATGGGAATTTAAGGGGTTTCCCCTGTCAACTACAAGTAAATGTAGAGATTCAACTGGGGAGAATTTACTGTGATAACTTGTCATGAATAACCTGAATGTACCAGTATATATGTGTGCAACTTATTTTTGACAATTATATTGCAGAATCATAATTAATATTAATGGAAAATTAAGGATCTTTTTATTTTACTGGTATATATCTTGGAATAAAAAAAAAATCATAATTAATTTCTACACATTGCAACTTGTAGTTCTGAGCCTGGCATAAACTTGGATAATACCGGTATATTAATTTCAAATGTGATAAGAAAAGCAGAAGGAGAATGTAAATATAAAAGCAAAGGTTAAAACATTTTAAAAATGGAAATAAATCTTGAAAGAAAAGGTTAGTTGTGCTATATATATTTCTATAGTGTAGTGGTCATCACACTCGCCACTCTTTGGTGGGAGACCCAGGTTCAAATCCTGGTGGAAATAATAGTACAACTTGAAATTATGTTAATACTACAAACATATATA
>NW_018479501.1:0-596 GCF_002113885.1 Mizuhopecten yessoensis | reverse complement strand
AATAACAAATGTAAGAATTTAAATGAATTTCTATGCATTTCAATGGTTATTATTCTGTCAAGAATGTGGTCAGGATCCTATGACCATAACAGGAAGAATTAAAGTGTATGTGATCTTTGCTGGACTATTAATTAAAATGATCTTCATGGATACAAAGTAGGTGATAAAATGTTCCCTACGGTCCACAGGAAAATCTAAGGTAGGTCATGATCAGGTTATCCAAAGCATATGTAATCTTGTTTTTGGCCTTACTGTTGTTTTATATTGGGAAATAACACTTTTGGGTATATTTGTTTACTCTCAGTGGGAACAAAGTTGGTTGGAATGACTATCATGTGACTGATTTTTTATGGAATGAAAATTAAGAACCTGGCCCTTCCCTAGGGCCTATAGGGAGGGGCCAAAGAGGGAAAATTGGCTGAAATTTCAACATTCTTCTTCAGATCCAGATATGCTAGAATCAAACACTCTTCATGGATGGAAATTTCCTAAGTCGCTATATCTGAAATTGTTATTTCATTACCCACGTGTCATTTATTCCTCCACTATACCCTTTTTTTTCGAAAATTGTCAGCGATATATACCGTATGTCAGAC
>NW_018479500.1:0-8167 GCF_002113885.1 Mizuhopecten yessoensis | reverse complement strand
TTTTGTTCATTGTGTACTACATCCGTGGTTACTATTTTGTTCATTTTGTACTACACCCGTGGTTACGATTTTGTTCATTGTGTACTACACCCAAAGTTACTATTTTGTTCATTGTGTACTACATCCCTGGTTACTATTTTGTTCATTGTGTACTACATCCGTGGTTACTATTTTGTTCATTGTGTACTACACCCGTGGTTACTATTTTGTTCATTGTGTACTACACCCGTGGTAACTATTTTGTTCATTGTGTACTACACCCAAGGTTACTATTTTGTTCATTGTGTACTACATCCGTGGTTACTATTTTGTTCATTGTGCACTACATCCGTGGTTACTATTTTGTTCATTGTGTACTACATCCGTGGTAACTATTTTGTTAATTGTGTACTACATCCAAGGTTACTATTTTGTTCATTGTGTACTACACCCGTGGTTAATATTTTGTTCATTGTGTACTACACCCGTGATAACTATTTTGTTCATTGTGTACTACATCCGTGGTAACTATTTTGTTCATTGTGTTCTACACCCCAGGTTACTATTTTGTTCATTGTGTACTACACCCAATGTTACTATTTTGTTCATTGTATACTACACCCGTGGTAACTATTTTGTTCATTGTGTACTACACCCAAGGTTACTATTTTGTTCATTGTGTACTACATCCGTGGTTTCTATTTTGTTCATTGTATACTACACCCGTGGTAACTATTTTGTTCATTGTGTACTACACCCGTGGTTACTATTTTGTTCATTGTGTACTACATCCGTGGTTTCTATTTTGTTCATTGTGTACTACACCCGTGGTAACTATTTTGTTCATTGGGTACTACACCCGTAGTTACTATTTTGTTCATTGTGTACTATACCCAAGGTTACTATTTTGTTCATTGTTTACTACACCCGTAGTTACTATTTTGTTCATTGTGTACTACACCCCTGGTTACAATGATGTGCGTGCCGTTTCATTGTGTACTACATCCGTGGTAACTTTTTTTGTTCATTGTGTACTACACCCCTGGTTACAATAATGTGCGTGCCGTTTCATTGTGTACTACATCCGTGGTAACTATTTTTGTTCATTGTGTACTACACCCGTGGTTACTATTTTGTTCATTGTGTACTACACCCCAGGTTACTATTTTGTTCATCGTGTACTACACCCCTGGTTACAATGATGTGCGTGCCGTTTCATTGTGTACTACACCCGTGGTTACTGTTTTGTTCATTGTGTACTACACCCCAGGTTACAAAATGTGTGTTGGTTTATTGTATATTACACCCTGCTTACAATATGTTTATCGTTTCATTGTTTACTACACATCTGTTACAATCTTGTTAGATTATGTGTGTTCTGTTATGGTTTTCTTCACATCCTCGCTCCAATATGTGTTATGTTTCAAAGTTAATTACACCCTGGTTATAGTATGTGTGTTATTTCGCTCTTTTCTACAACCTTGCTTACAGTTTGTGTGCTGGTTCATTGTTTTCTACACCCCTGGTCGTCACAACATGTGTTGTTTCATTGTTTACTACACCTTGGTTACAATATGTGTGTTGTTTCATTGTTCACTACCTCTGGTTACAATATATGTGTTGTTTCACTTTTTCTACACCCTTGGTTACAATATGTTCGCTGGGGTATTGCTTATTTCACCGTGGTTACAATATGTGTGTGCTGCTTCATTGTTAAATACACTTTTGTTATAATATGTGTTTAGTTTTATTGTGTACTATACAATTTGTTACACTATGTGTGTCGTTTCATTGTTTATTACACCGTGGTTACAATATGTGCGTTGTTTCATTGTTAAATACACTTTTGTTATAATATGTGTTTAGTTTCATTGTTTACTATACAACTGGTTACACTATGTGTGTCGTTTCATTGTTTATTACACCGTGGTTACAATATGTGCGTTGTTTCCTTGTTTATAACAGTGTTTATATTTTGGTTAAAATTAACTACATTTGCTGTATTTTTAAAAAAAATGTGTGAATGTTATAGACCTGAAAATTTTATTTTCGCTTTCAAAATTTCCGTTTATTTGCGACACACGTGCTACTTCATTTGTATATCTTTAACGTACAACATCTATGAAATGTCACATGTGACATGACAACATACGTAGTGGTACTTTCATATGTTTAATTGTCCGACTACATATTATGAAAAAACACCACATCAAATTGTATGCAGTAACTTATTATCTCTTTTATCTCTTTAGACAATTCAACAAACCACTATATTAATGTTTCTGTTTTGACCAATCAGAAGTATACATCAATTACCATGGTAACCAACGTTTTCGAAACTAGGATACATGAGTTGAGGGTATTTTATACTCCTACTTGAAAATGTTCAGTGCTTCGTCGACTAGAGGGTTTCCAAAATATCCAAATAGACTTCATAGTGCCCCAATCGGTTAGTTCCAAGTCCTTCTTTATTTCGACAAAACAGCAGGTTAAAATGTGTTTCTATTGCCATCAAACAGTTCAAACCTCGACTTCACTATTTCTACTATCCTATTTCTTGACAATCCCAGACCGTTCAAGCAAACAGAGGCCTCGAGTTGGTTGCCATGATAGTATCAATTTGTTTTATTATATTTGTTTCATTGGTCATTAACATTATTATCTTTCAAATTGTGATCATAATTTGTTGAAACGAGTAAGCAAAATCATTTTATTAACAAAGACACTCACGCTATATTGTCTGCTGTATCAACCTAACAATGCTGTCAGTGTCAATCTGTCAAGAGATGAAAGTAGAAGTATGAGGCTTGAGTGTTGTTGTTTTCTACATTGGATAGGATGAACAGAGGTATATATACGGACACGTTTATTAATGATTTCAAGAATTTCATAAACAGGTAGCTTTAGGCTGAGACTACGGTGTTTCAGTTATTTATCCCCGTTCATACATTCTTTCACTTTTTAAAAAACTCATATTCAATTCCTGTATGAATTTTGCGATACAATCTAGTACAAATACAGTGTATGTGTGTCTATCAGAAATAGGATGATTACGAAAGCGACCGTGATCATGCAGTAATAGTTGACCAATCAAAATTTGATTTTGTTTTCTAGATGACGCCTACCAGACAAGCTGTGAGGCCATCGTAAGAAATGGCTTCTAATCGGGGTAAATATTTCCTATTCCTCTAGATTCGATTATGCTGTCTCTGCAATGTTACTTGTAGTAACATATTTATCAACTGTAGGTCAAAATGAATCCCGACTGAATAAGTTTAGCCGTAATAGATTTTATCAAGTCATGTCAGACCGTACCGTGCCTAGTAACTTCTCTCTCTTCTTATTAAAATCTTCCCTCTGAGAAAAACATTCAGGGATAGAAAGGGAGTTTAAACTATTTTGGAGATACATTGAAAAATATATAGCAAAGACAAAACCTTAAACAAAAACAAAGGCCAAATAAATATATACTGAGGATGCCATCGTGCAAATCGATGAGTTCCTGGTCGACAATATCTTTTTTGAGTTCGGTTGCAAGCAAATTGTTGGTTTAGCGATGGGGACAAACTGCACTCTCTCTAAAATAGATGATATAAAGATAAATGAATTCAGGAATCAATTTGTTAATCAACAAAATAATATTATTACAACTTGCACGCTAAGGGACACAAATCTCCATTTGCAACCTCATTTCCAATCAGTAAGAATATTGATAATTACTCAACCATAGGTTTAAGATTGTCAGCCATTTTGAAGGATGCTGCCTGTATGAAGGTCGGACAGATTAATGTGCTATTCTTAGGTGTTACCTTTCTACATAAATGTTTACAATTCAGAGAGTAATTCCTAATTTGAAAGATTGTTAACTTTTAGACATTTAGATAGATGTACATTGGTGATATTTTTTTCATACTATGTAGTTGTTTCTTTTTTGATTCTTGATACAGGGCGGGATTCCTCGCAAGAAAATTTTACAAATTCGTATATATAGTACAAACTATTTTTGTAATGAAACATTAACGGTTAAGGCATTATGATATCTGGTACATTGATCTCCTCTTTCAAATCAGCAGGAGTCAATGCTTAGAAAATGGTATGAGTAAAATGCATTAATTAAGAACATATTGTAGCATTCAAACTATTATATATCCATCAAATGCCATAGTGTTTTAGCATTAAGCTCCAGATCGAAATTTAAGTATAATGTTATAGGCATAATTGATTGAATTAGATATAAAATAATTTGCCTGAGACTCGATAAACAAAATTGAAGAATTGTTGTTTGCACTACCTAACTTTACAATTCAATTCATACTATAATTTTCATTTGATATTTTAAGGTTATTTCACTTGAATCAAACGACAAATTGATGTAATTGTATGCCAAGGTTACATAGTTCTAACAACACAATATTCAGTATAGTTTCAATAAGAACACTGTTAGTAGATTTTTCAATAAGATTAACGTGTTAAATGATGATGCAAAATATTCATTATGTTGCTGTATGCACGCTATTATATGTCCATTTATTTAAGTAAATACTGTATTCACAGATGACGTTCCAAAATCATATCACAAAACACATTTCACTTCTTTATAATTCCATTTAGAATAACCTCCTTAGTATCTGAGGTATGTTTATTCATTTTACGATTAGGTGTGTTTATAGTATATTCGACAATATGTTAGTTATAGAAAAAAAAACATTGGAACATTATGAGTTATAACAGCATATTAACCTCACGATTACAATATTTCCTCATTGTTAAGTGTGAAGCAGATAAATGACTTTGAAATATCGACCAATTATTTAATTTGACGTACAAAGTATTAAGGTGTTGGAACATTTTCAATTAAAGCATTATGGCAATAATATAATAATATTGTGTGATGATAAAAAAACACCAGAAGTTCATGTTTTAATTCAATTTTTCAAATTCCATAATGGATTTTAAGTTCATACTGTCTACTAACTGTATCAATTCTAAATGTACACATATATAAGGGGTTGGTTTATTTAGTACACAATGTAAGTATATATATTTTTTTATGAGAAATTCTCCTTTTGTCTACGAATCATCTGAACAATATTCAGACTATTGTTTTATCACCCCTTTGTAAGCTAGGGCGTAGTTATTATATGAACATAATGATAATATAACATAATTTGGAGGAGGATGCAAACTATTTTGTTCTACAGGTAACTTGCTATTTTGATAAGATTGTACCATTCACTCTTAACATTTATCCATATATTTCTTTGGTGAAGCAATGAAACTTATCAAATTAAATTTTAACATTCATTTGATAAGTAATCGTCACACCAATTTGTAACACAATATTAATTCTTTCCTTTTTTACATCGCCTGCTTTGTCTGTGAATATATCAAAAGGGCAAAAGTAATAGTTTTGTTTTCACCATGAATACTTGTTTGCACGTCCCTATCTATATATTTTAGTTAATAATGCAATCTTACCTGGTCGTTTCAAACACAATTCACCTCCATCATAGGATTGAATGATATAATTTTTTGTTAAATACATACGCTCTAATATGACGGCCTTCCTTGATATCTCCATCTAAAATATCTACTGCTTATTCCCCAATTAATGAGGTATGTTTATTCATTGTACGATTAGGTGTGTTTATTGTTTAAATGACAAGATGTAAGTTAAGGGACAAAATATTTAAACATTATTCTTTATAACACAATACTAAAGTTACGATTACAATATGTCCTTATTGTTTGGTGTGCAGAAGGTAAATGACTTGGAAATAACAACTGATTATTTAGCTTGAAGTATAAAGCATTCATGTGTTGGAATATTTTCATAGGAGGATGAAAAATAATTCGTTGTATAAGTTATTTGAGTTTTGATTAGATTGTTTCATTCACTCTCAGACCTTTCCATGTATTTTGTGGTTAAGCAATGAATCTGTGCAAATAATTTTTTAACATTTATGTCATAAGTAATCCTCACGACAATTGATAACACATTGTTTATTCTTTCATCTTTTTCATCTCCTGCTTTGTCCGTGGATATATCAAAAGTGGGTAAGTAATAATTTTGTTTTCATTATGAATGCTTGTTTGCACGTCGCTATCTATATATTTTAGTTAATAATGCAATCTTATCTTGTCGTTTCAAACACAATTCACCTCCATCATAGGATTGAATGATATCATTGTATGTTAAATACATACGCTCTAACATGACGGCCTTCCTTAATACCATCTAAAATATCTACTGCTTATTCCCCAATTAATGAGGTATGCTTATTCATTGTACGATAAGGTGTGTTTTTAGTTTAAATAACAAGATGTAAGTTAAGGGACAAAATATTCAAACATTATTATTTATAACACAATATTAAAGTTACGATTACAATATTTCCTTATTGTTTGGTGTGCAGAAGGTAAATGGCTTTGAAATAACAACTGATTATTTATCTTGAAGTATAAAGCGTTCATGTGTTGGAATATTTTCGTTTCAGGCATTATGCCATTTATATCTGAATATTTTTATTATGATTAAAAAGGGAATTCATAGTCCAATATTTTTTTCAAATTCCTAAATATATTTAAAGTTTATTATCCCTACTAACTGTCCCATTTTTAAAAGTACACATATTAAATGGTTAGGTTTATTAAGTACAAAATGTTAGCATAGTTATATTTTTTATGATTGATTCTTTTTTGTCTACGAATCATCTGAAAAATATTCATACTTTTGTTATATCACCCCTTTATCAGGTAAAGTGTTAGTGTTATATAAACATAATGATATTATAACATGGTTTGGAGGTTGATGCAAAACATTTTGTTGTATAAGTAACGTAACTCGGTATTTTGATTATATTGTACAATTCACTTAACATCTATCCATATATTTCTTTGGTTGAAAAATGAATGTGTTAAATTAGATTATCAACCTCAATGTGATCAGCCATATTTACATCAATTGATGATATAATGTTAATTTCTTTCTCTTTTTTTATCTCCTCTCTTGTCTTTGTGGATATATCAAAAGAACGTAAGTAATAATTTCATTTACCTAATGAATTGTTGTTTGCACTACCTTTACTATACATTTCAATTCATGCTATAGATTTCAATAGATGTTTTAAACACGTCTAACGTAAATCATTTAGCTGATCAATATAATTGTGTCAAACATACACAGCTATACAACGACACTGTTCTATATAATTCCATTTAGAATAGACAACGGATAGACTTGAAGAGGAAAGCATGTTTATTCATTATGCGATGAAATGTTGATATCTTATTCGACAATATCTTGTTAACAAGAAAAATATTCGACCATTATCACTTAAATTTGTCATATTTATTTTCTCAATATGTTAGAACGGAATAATCCACCAACGGTTAAAATATTTCCTTATTGTTTAGTGTGCAGAAGATAAATGATTCGGAAGTAACATTCGATAATTGAACTTGACGTACTAAGCATTGTTGCGTTGGAACATATTCGATTAAGGCATTATGATATTGATATTTGAATAATTTATTATGATTAAAAATAACGGGAGCTCGTGTTTGATTTGATTTTTTAAACCTCTATATGGAAAATAAGTTCATTTTGTCTATTTTCCTTTTCATTTCGAGATCAGTACACACATTAATTTTGCTTATATATTATATGGTTTATTCTCTGTTGTCTTCAAATCATCTGTCAATATTCAATTTCACCCCTTTATTTGTGTTGTATTGATATTAACATATGCTTATATTATACCTGTCATAGGAGGATGAAAAATAATTCGTTGTATAAGTTATTTGAGTTTTGATAAGATTGGTTCATTCACTCTCAGACCTTTCCATGTATTTTGTGGTTAAGCAATGAATCTGTTCAAATAAATTTTTAACATTTATGTCATAAGTAATCCTCCCACCAATTGAT
Source organism: Mizuhopecten yessoensis (assembly GCF_002113885.1). Classification (NCBI taxonomy): domain Eukaryota; kingdom Metazoa; phylum Mollusca; class Bivalvia; order Pectinida; family Pectinidae; genus Mizuhopecten; species Mizuhopecten yessoensis. Next base: position 261 of record NW_018479500.1, on the reverse strand, counting down.
AACACATTGTTTATTCTGTCATCTTTTCATCTCCTGCTTTGTCTGTGGATATATCAAAAGATTGTCAGTAATAATTTGGTTTGCATCATGAATGCTTTTTTGAACGTCCGTATTTATATATTTCAGTTAATACTGTAATCATATCTTGTCGTTTCAAACACATTTCACCTCCAACATAGGATTGAATGATGTAATTGTAACTAAATTACATAATATAATATATACGCTCTAAAAAGACGGTCTTCCTTAATAACTCTATCT
>NW_018479499.1:0-8145 GCF_002113885.1 Mizuhopecten yessoensis | reverse complement strand
TTTATTTAATGTCACATGGATAACATTTGTTTTCAGACGATTTCTATTATGAATGATAATGGTTGGTTTAAGGTATGCCTTTAACTGTAGATAAATATGTGGCTATGCGGTTCAAAGGATGAAGGAACTATCTAGCTTGTTCAAATAAATGAAAAGTCTAACATGAATGCAACAGCATTTTCATTGCCAAAGGACTTTCATAATCCTTTAACCATTAGTGTATTTCGTCAATTATGATAACATGAGCCAATGAAATCACATTCCTAAACTTTTAATTTTTCTTAAATCATACCTTACGTATAAAGATTTTTCTCTCCGTACAATGAATATAGTAAAATCAATGTCCATCGAGACATGTTTTAATAGGTGCTTTCTTACTTTGCTTTTCTAGTAATTATTATAATAATAATGTCATTGTTATGTTTTAATTTAATATTGCATTATGTTATACACGTGAGCCTACCGTATTATTTATTTTCGTTTCAAATTCATTGTGTGCTATTTATGTAGTAAAATATTTTGTCAACGTTGTAAGGTCTTGGTTGTTTTTATCACCATCAACTGTATCAATTGCCATGTTTGTGTATTGTGGTTTTTGTGTTGAAGTAAAAAAAAAAATAAGATCGAGCAATTGTCTTTTCTGAGATTTAAAATAATATATTTGGTAAGTCGTATTACTTTTTAAGAAATTTCGCTGATGTGTTGAATTTGTGGATTCTTCGTTAAGGTGAACTCGCACAAGGCCCTGTATACTGAAGTTCAATGTATGTGTGACATAGACTTCATAGGTTTGGGCTGATATTAAGAACAACAAGTCAATATCACTTTTTCATTGCGATATTACAACTTATATCAAATATCTATATCGAAGGCAATGTTGTGAATACATTAAGAAACCAGAAGTTGTTTAAACATGAACATAAACCATATATATCCTAAGATAAATAGTTCTTCTATGAAACGGTACATAAAAAGACATACAGGAAAGTATAATCACATCACAAAGTGATTATATAATCACATTGTAACACATGAATCGGAAACATACAGTTTACCACTGGGCTACAATTAGTATGCACATCCTCTTCCGTTTCAGTAGTAGATCATATGACTTTCGATTTCGAACATTCTGGGCCCTTGCATCATCGGCGAGTCTTCAAAAGACGAAACAACTATACGGTGCAATGTAGTTCATTATTGGCGTAATGTACCTTTTACCAATTTTGATAGGTGCAGTATCACATGGATGAATTACGTTCGTATTCAATTTTCCGGATTAACCGGAAACAATGGCGGGCAAAGTAACGTTGAGGATAGAATATCGCCCACTCGGTAACAGAAATACTCACGTTTTAGCATAGGCCATTCCTATACCGAATACATTGGGAGGTGCCCTGTTATTGTTGGTACTAAAATTATTAGACCATGAAAGGAGGTTATTTTTGGTAAGACGAGTACTGCAGATGTAACACGAGATTGGGAGGTGGCTATGAATAGTATTCATTGTGACAAGTTCTATGTTAGATCACTTGGTAAGAAAACAGTCACTGTAGAGCCTTATGGTTCTTATATGGTACATGTAGATGGGATCGTTAGAGGCATAGGACATATTATCAGTGAGGCTGTCACTGAAAACATAGACGATAATGGTGCAAAGTTTGCAGTTTGTCCTAGGGTGGTAAAGTGTAAACAGGAGTCTAACATGGTGAGACTACACGTCCAAATATGTAGTTTGACTGAAAAACCCATATCGATAAAGCACAAGACAAAGTTTTGTCAGGTTCAGGAGGTTAAAGTTGTAGATGACTAAGCTTCAAGTATAGTGACAATGCTAACAGGTCTGAACCTGAAGAACTTGGTGTACATGTTGATACCAGTAGTCTGTCTGAGGAACAGATGGTTACTGTTCGAGAGCCATATTTTCTCCAAAGATGCTTCAGAGTTGGGTAGGACAGATCTTATTAAGCATAGCATAGAACTATTAGATCAAATCTCTTTAAATAACTATATAGATGGAGTCCCCCGGGCATGTTTGAAGAGGTACGACAGCATGTCAAGGATATGCTTGATTTTGGTGTTATCCAGGAATGTAATTACCCATTTACGTCAAACATCGTACTTGTTCGAAAAAAAGGATGGCTCCTTGAGGTTCTGTATCGCTTACAGGATGTTCAATAACAACACTAGGAAGGATGCTTATCATCTCCCGAGATTTGACGCAGTCATTGATACCCTGACTGGCTCTAAGTTTTTCTCCAAGCTTGACCTACGTCCCGGCTATTGGCAGGTAGGGATGGAAGAACAGTTCAAGCTTTTAACAGCCTTTACAGTATGTAACATTGGGTTCTATGAGTGTAACCGTATGAGCTTCGGTTTGACGAATGCTCCTGCCACATTCCAGCGGTTGATGGAAAGGTGCATGGGTGATTTACATCTACGAGAATGCTTGGTTTTCATAGATGATGTTCTCATCTTTGCTAGAACTTTTGAAGAGCACCTGAAGAGGTTGCAGGCTGTGTTTGGTAAGATTGAGGCCCATTGTCTCAAGCTTAAACCGTCCAAGTGTGAGCTGGTTAAGACCTCAGTCACATTTCTTGGTCATGTGGTTTCAGAACAGGTTATTAGTACTGACTCAGATAAGACCAAAGCAGTAAATGACTGGCCTGAACCCAAAAACCTTAAGGAACTCCGCCAGTTTCTCGGGTTCACAGGTTACTACCGACGGTTTGTGAAAGACTATTCCAAGATAGTTGAGCCACTCAATGCACTGTTGAGGGGGCACGGTGTCCAAGGTAAAACACAAACCGGTAGAAAAAAGAAAGTTGCACCTGCAAAGTGGAAATGGGGTGACTCCCAACAGACTGCCTTTGACACAGTCAAAGAGAAGCTTGTTAGTCCTCCAATTCTGGGATTCCAAGCCATTCGTGGTGCACACTGTTGTCAGTGGAGATGGTCTGGGTAGTGTCCTTTATCAGGGGCAGGAAGGCCATCCAAGGGTCATAGCGTATGCGAGTAGGGGGCTTCGACCTAGTGAAAGAAACTATCCAGCTCATAAATTGGAGTTTCTGGCTTTAAAATGATCGGTCACTGATAAATTTCATGACTACCTCTATGGTACAATGGCTAAGTTAGATGCCACAAGCCATCGCTGGATAGCTGACTTAGCTAATTATGACTTCACAATATCATATCGCCCCGGGAAGAACAATGGTGACGCTGACGGGTTATCCCGCTGTCTACAGGGTTTTTCAGACACGCTCCATGAACAAGTTCGCCACAATGAGAGTTTCAGTGCCACTCGCTGACTCGATTACATTGGTTACAGCCTCTCTTTCGGCCGGAGATGGGGCTGGTGACAATGTATATGAGATCAGTAAAGTAGACTAGGCTTTGGAACAGAGTAAGGATCCAGTGATTGGTAGGCTTGTACATCTCTACAGTAGGAAGCCTTTTCCAGGGGCAGAAGTGCTGAAGGATGAGCTTCCCAAGGTGCGAATGTATCTTAGTGAGAAATGGCACATATTCTTTTTAAACAGGATCCTTTACAGACCTACTACTGTAGATGGTGAACAGGTGAAACAATAACTTTTGCCTGAAGCACACGAGGCCCAGGCGCTGAAGGGTGTTCATGAGGATGTGGGACACCAGGGCAAAGAGAAAACTCTGTGGCTAGCTAGGCGGAGATTATATTGGCCAGGCCTGGAAAAGGATATTTGTCACACGGTAGAGCAGTGTGTGGTAGATGCATTAGGAAAACCCCTGTGAGGCCGGAGGCTGGGCTAGTCCCCGTCGATACCACTTAGCCACCAGAGTTGCTGTGTGTTGATTTTTAAGTTTAGAAAAGTCAAAGGGTGGTTACGAAAACATCCTAGTAATCACTGATCACATCACACGATATGCACAAGCAACCCGTGCCGCAACCAAACTGCCTGAACACTTCATCGTTTTCCTGAGAAGTTGCTGTCTGACCAGGGCGGGAACTTCTGTACCAAAATCATACGGGAACTATGTAACATTGCTGGGGTTAAAAAGGTTCGAATCACTCCATACTAACCCATGGGCAATTGCTAGGTAGGGCGGTTTAACCAAACTCTCCTCAAAATGCTGGCTAATTTGGAGGACGAACAAAAGTCTGACTGGAAGAGCTATGTTTCACCACTGGTTCAGGCTTACAATGCCACCAAAAGTGTTGCGACAGGATGCTCTCCCCAATATTTAATGTTTGGTTGGCCTCCGAGGTTGTCCGTTGATGCATTCCTTGGTATCAGTGACCCACATTGGAATCAATCCGGCAGCCATGAGATATATGTCCAACGGATGTCACATCCTGACATCATACACATAAAGTTGAGGAAGCATATGCAGTAACAAAAACAAAATAAACAATAAATTATCTATTGTATACCTGCAGTAATAAATAAGATCAGATTTACATGAATGTATATTGCACTTTATTGGCTGGACAGACAAAGGGCATGTAGAAAGAATTAAAGACGTTTAAAGAAAAGAAAAAGAAAGCGAGAAAAAGAAACAGAAACAAAGTGGAAGAACAGGTTGGGAGGTAGCTATATATAGACAAGACATATTTTCAGCTTTGCCAAGGGCTGGGAGGAGCCAATTTGATATATGAATAACAATAACACTGGTACTACTACTAATAATTTACAAGTAAAAAACAGCAAGAGTACTCTATATTATAAATCAATAAACTTTTTCCATTTACGCCATTCTGCATCAAATTTTTCCTTCACAGAGTCGCCCTTACCAGTTGCAATATATTTTTGAACTCTCTAATTGTCTTTAATTATGTTAATTAATGAGTGTATATGTAAAGAATTATGTAAACATCTCATTCTGTATATGTACTGCTTGATAATAATGATAATTTCATTATCAACCCTGTTGACAGGAGGATGATTAAAAGATAGCAATCCAAAGAGAAAAGATATTTTGTTTATTGAAAAAGGAATAAGTAAATGCCTGTAAAAGCATTTCTAAGCTTTGTAGTAAATTCTGTACTTCATAACATTCCCACAAAATATAGGTGATAGTTTCTCTTTCGGAATAACATAAAATACAAAAAGGGGAGGTAACCAGGCCAATTTTACAAAGGAAAGAATTTGTTGTCAGGATGTGATGAACCACTCGTAACTGAAACCACTAAAGCTTTGTAATTTTTTGTATCCTGGAAAGGAATTTTGAAAATTTTGGCCCACTCTGTATCAATTATATCATCAAAAATTTGGCAACCATGAGACATATGTCCAACGGCTGAGGCAGAGGCTGGAGTATGCTTATAGGTCAGCAGCTCGAGAATCGAGCAAGCTTAGCAAAATAAGGCTGCATACGACGCTCGGATACGAGAGACAAAACTCAGCGTGGGTGATCGATATCTGGTGAGAAAGGTAAGATTCCAGGTAGCCATAAGCTCGCAGGTAGATGAGAGCAGGATTCCTATATTGTGGTCTCAGCAGAGTTAGATGGGTTACCTGCGTATAAAATGCAGAGGGAAGATGGTGTTGGTTCCGTGCGCACACTCCATAGGAACATGCTGTTGTTATTTACAGCAATTCCGTCTGACTGTGCTGAAAATGAAGCTCTGAGACGGAAACGGACAATTCGAGTACGGTCAGTGACAGGTATGTCATTCCTCATAGGAGTAAACCAAGAGGGGTAGTCTCCCCTACTCCGGATAGGACCCCTGGACCGTTTATGAGTCCTAATCTGCCCCTGGGTTTCCATTGAAAAAAGCCCAGAGTTATCTTCCCTTGTTCCATATAGGGTGCCAAACTCAGTGGTTAATCCCATTTCCCCAGAGGTTACCATGGAAAATGAACCTCCGACACCAGGTTCCTTGGAACCAGCAGAGAATAGGGAGGATTCCGGATCCAATACGGAAGCTGCTAGTCCGACGTTCGGGCAGGACGCGAAATCCCCCAAACTGGTACGGAGCAGTTAGGTTTTATTGTATAGTGCTGAGTAATTTATTGAGCAAAACAGTCAGATTGATTTTAATAGATCTATACGAAAGAAGGTAAAATTAGGTACATTGAGCACTTAGGAACTGTATTGTGACCATTGGGAAACGGTCGTATTAGACAGGTAGCTGTAGTATAAAGGTAAGCAGGTGTTTGATATTCTCATGTGATATATACCATACCCAGTGGTTCATATTAAACAGGTGTTCTGAGTACATAACTTTTCATTATTCACAGGTTGACCTCATAGGGAAAATTTCTACATAAAGGAGTGTCCTTGTAGAAAGGCAGTCCTTATGTGAGGGGTTCTGTGTACAAGTCGCAAGACAAAATGAATGTTGAACCTTGGTAAAATATCTATAAAAGATAGGTTGGATTTGTTTTCTGATCATGTTGGTGTAAGTTACGGCATTTTAAAATAAATAATCCTATCATTGGTTTAGTTTTAGTTTGTTTGTATCATGCGAGTTTATAGTTTATACAGCAGTCTTAGTGAGATGAGCGGATGTTGATATTGTCTAGTTATTAACGACTCGTTGTAGAGGCTGTTGGAATATAAGGTCTTTGGATGTCCGTGTTAACTGGCTTTAACATTGCTTGATTACTTGCATCATGTCAATTACTGATGAGCCCTATATTTATACCAAAGCCCATTCCATTACATAGAGAGATGAAATATTTTTATCAGAATTATTGTTTAGCACAACAAGTGCTATGCAACTGTCTCGAAATCCATTAACTGTGGTTTTCTAGAGTCCTACAGGTTCCGAATGTGAATTTTCCTGTTAAATAATTAATTGTGATTTCTTTGTATATTTCTTTATTTTGCAGGAGGTTATTAGTTACATTTTATTACATAGTAGTTGGATGAGCTGATGTTTACCTGCTTACTTACCTTGATGAAATATGGGACATATTTCNGGGGGGGGGGGGGGGGGTGTATGTGTAGACCAGGCTCACATACCTGTTATACCTGTGAGTGTCATTGTGTGTATGCGGTTGCGTGAGTACTACTCACGTGAGTAGTGTGTCGTGAGTGTTGGTCAGACTGACCAGTGCCAAACGGACTGTATGTCTTACCACGGACTTTACCAATCACTCCCTACGATCCACCCTTTATCCCTTTCTGGTATTCCGCCACCAGCCACTCTACGCTGGAACTAGCAATAATTCGGACGCATTGAGACATCAAGTATGTGTCCCTACATGTTAATGTGTAGCACGGGCATTGTCTGCGAATACGCAGCTCTGATCGGGAAGCCTGGCAAGTGCAAACATGTGTGAAAGGATTGTACTTGCGCTTTCATGTATAGTCCATTTCGTTGTGCGTAGTTGGTATTAATTGTTTGTGATTTCGTGTCTTATATGTTGTAGTTTTTTCCATGTGTCACGCAATAAATCTTTGGAAGAACTCACGTGCTCAAGTCATGATATATGCACCCCGACTTACATATATTACAGAGGTTATTCATTGTATAAATATATCACAAAAAACGAGGTAAATTTCATTTGGATACCGTTTACGAAGTCGCATTGTCATCGATATATATAGCATATCTATAGTAGTACACGGAAATGATACACACGTCCAAAGGTAGGCCATATTTACCATATAGATTTTTTTTATTCTTATCAACGATAATAGGACTAGAACTGGTTCAAGGCTAAGCTTTCGATAGTTTTTCATTTAAAGGTGAAGAAAAGAAGGCGAGCCCTTGTTCCATTACAGAAACATATAGTAAGTATATGACATTTTTTAACGGGTGGACATGATTGAGGGTCGAACGGCCATTTGTAAAGCGAGTGTTTACGTGAGGTTTATTTTTAGCACAACCAGTCGTAGCCAGTCATGGTGTATATAAAACTGTGCGTTGTGAATTATTGATTCACGTCAAAAGCCATTTTTATTTTTATTTTTAGCACAACCAGTCGTAGCCAGTTACAGTGTATATAAAATTGTGCGTTGTAAATTATTGATTCACGTCAAAAGCCATTTCTATTTTTATTTTTATTTTTAGCACAACCAGTCGTAGCCAGTTATGATGTATATAAAACTGTGCGTTGTAAATTATTGATTCACGTCAAAAGCTATTTTTATTTTTATTTTTAGCACAACCAGTCATAGCCAGTTATGGTGTATATAAAACTGTGCGTTGTAAATTATTGA
>NW_018479498.1:7675-8135 GCF_002113885.1 Mizuhopecten yessoensis | reverse complement strand
CGAAAACAAACACTCCTCAGACCTCAATCCGAGTTGCTAAAACGTTCAAACTTAGTGGACGAATTTCACCACCACAACACTCGTAGAATGTCACGGAGATAAACATTTTGATTGGATAAGAGTATCAGAAGACTTTATGTAACCCACAGGTGAGTGTCAGAGATTCTACTTACTATTTACGATAACGAAACTATATAGCGGAAGCATATATAGCGGAAGCATGCAAGACGTACCCTGCAGGTAGGGCATAAGAATTGTACCTGCTGCCCCCAATTGCATGATCGTAAGAGGCGACTAAATTTGGGACCTTATCTCTTCTCTCCTTTCTAAATAACTTTCTTCTTCCTAATGTCTCCCTTGACAATGCCTCACTTTTGGCCATTTGTTGAGCGTTCGCCCCTGTGAGGAAGGCTTTGGGTTCTGTCCCCTGGCCGAGACATACCAAAGTCTTTAAAAATGG
>NW_018479498.1:1998-7131 GCF_002113885.1 Mizuhopecten yessoensis | reverse complement strand
CTGAGATGTTAAAAAATCCCCGATGGTCATTGGCTTATTCTTCAGCGAGTGACAGTTTAAGGACACTAAATTCAGAGGAATAACTGTCTTACAGTGACCAGCTGTTGTTGGCATGGTGACATGTAAACATGCCATCCATCGCAATTCTGTCGTGAACCCACACAACATGTTTGCCTTTTAACGTCTGTCCAAATTTTTCTACATAACAATTCCAATGAAAATCACAGTAATATTCGCGAAAAAGTCTAAACCTACCGGAATCACCTCAACCTCCGCCGCCATTCTGTATTCTGTATTGTCTTTTTATTCCTCCTTCCTCTATTTGTTGTAATTAGCAGTAATTTCGAGTGGTCGTCTGGGTGTTCATTGTAACTCTGGAAAAGGTTACGGGTTATGTACAGTTCGCTACAAAATCACACAGGCTATACTTTATACAGCATGCACAGTTCCCATATAGTAGGTAATGAAGTATATCTATATACAAGGGTTAATCACACACTGCGGTATATGGAGAAGCGCACTATTATCGAAAATGTTATGTATATAATCAACACACAGTTCTGGGCTGCAGGTTGGAGAGACTGTTCACACACATAACCCTGCGTCACATCACCGTATAAGTAGTAGAATTTAAAGTACTGTCTTGTTAGCGGGCAGGTTTTGTAGGAGTTTCTCTCGTTGGCGATGAAGAGAGAATCACAGTCTTCTAGTAATAAATTTGACGTTTCTAATAGTTTCTGTTGGTACACCTGCGTCTGATGCATCGAGTATAGTACTGGTGCTGATGTCTACGTTGGTGCCTNTCAACTCCTCTAAACGTTGCTTTCGGACTGTAGAGATTTGCGGACATTCCAGAATAAAAGTTTCCTGGATTCTGCAGCCTGTTTGCAGAGGAAACATGTTAGGTCAATCGCATTCTGATTGAATACACTTATATTGCTCTGGAGAAAATATGTTACATATGGATATCTCCTTCATCAGGCATCACTGTATCTAGGGCGGGGTGCATCCACCCTGCTCGAAAGTTCCTGCAGTTAAGGTATTTTAAGTAGGTGTAGTAGGCTGATTAAGTGGTAATCCAGTCCTCCCAGTACGCATGTATGGCTATTGATCCAAATACACCAAGGATGTTCTGATGAATCCTCGTCTTTAGAGAAAGTGCACCAGTAAGGATATAAACGGCCACATCAGAAACGTTGCCTGGAAGCGNTAGAGATTTGCGGACATTCCAGAATAAAAGTTTCCTGGATTCTGCAGCCTGTTTGCAGAGGAAACATGTTAGGTCAATCGCATTCTGATTGAATACACTTATATTGCTCTGGAGAAAATATGTTACATATGGATATCTCCTTCATCAGGCATCACTGTATCTAGGGCGGGGTGCATCCACCCTGCTCGAAAGTTCCTGCAGTTAAGGTATTTTAAGTAGGTGTAGTAGGCTGATTAAGTGGTAATCCAGTCCTCCCAGTACGCATGTATGGCTATTGATCCAAATAGACCAAGGATGTTCTGATGAATCCTCGTCTTTAGAGAAAGTGCACCAGTAAGGATATAAACGGCCATATCAGAAACGTTGCCTGGAAGCGAGAATACTTGTTTCATCATTTCCCTATGCTGCATCGTAGGTGCTACCCCAATGCCGTATATATTAGAGTTATAATTACGTAAGTGTTTATACTATGGCGATTCGTAGTTGGATTGAGGCCATTTTCCCGGTGTATTCCGGTACCCATTAGACTATACAGCATGCTCCTTCCATTTTGGATGTTGTTTTGTATCGTAACAGGCGCAGAACGATTTGGATTGCCGTGGTGAATAATTCCGAAATGCGTCGCCTACTAGGCAATAGGTATCTTATCTTCACAAACAGTCCACTAATGTATGGTCTGCTCATCCACTGGCTTCTAACATGACGCAGATAGTACTGTACACTTTGTTGGTTGAAAAGTGTAGAGATGTTCGTCACTAAAATACTTCACAATATTTAGTAAGGCTTAGAGTCCAGCACAGGTATGATCTACATTGTATTAGCGTAACGTCGCCGGCGCAGGTTGGAGTGGCACAGTTGATTGTTCCTATATAGATTTTGTACAGATCTTTGCTCAGAATTCCTCCTTGACGAACTCCTTGTTGGATATGTATGCTGTTGGATGAACATCCTGCCTATTTGATAGAGGTTTGTGCATTGATGTTGAGATCGTGAATTAATTCCCAGGTTCTTCCTTGTTATTTGGTAATATTGTAGTTACAAATGGGTGAAATTTTAAACTGAAATAGGAAGAAATAAAGCTGAAATAGGGGGAAATATTACCAAAGTTGGAGAGGGGAACTGGCCCATATTCGGCCATAGAAAGGTCTGTATATGTTCATGTATTCATACGGACAGGGAATGTTAATATGGTCTAATTCAACTTCGAATGAAACAGGTTACATTTGGTGGGTGCATTGAGTTCAACTTGAGTAGAAATTGAAATATATATATAAATATATAAAACCACAATTATCATTTTCAGATAAACTAACTTCATGCTGAATGATATTTAAGGATACAAAGTTATACGTATTATATGATCAGTAAGTACGATTTGCAACAAGTGTTCAATGCTTGACTATTTATCAAGGGTAGTATATGTTAAGTTTAAATATAATTGATAATATCTAACTTCTTTTATCATCATAACTTGGATAAAGTTTACAAGCGTCAGTTTCAGGGAGTTTTCCTTTAGCTCAGCGGTAGAGCACCGAGCTGGAGAGCCCAGGGTTGCGGGTTCGAGCCACAGCGACGGCATTATCTTTATCACTTTTCCTGATCCTATTACAAACTGGTGCCGTTGACCGTCCCCGTTCAAGGTAGGACAATACTTGGCAGGGAGTCAAAGAACCGGGGTTGGTGATTGAAAAAGAGGGGAATAGTGTAAAAGATGTGCATTGCTTAGGTTGCCAGCTGAAGGGAATTTCCCTTTAACTCAGCGGAGTCAAGGGTCGCGGGTTCGAGCCCCATCGACGATACAAACTTGATCACTTTTCCTCGTCCTGTAACACAATGAATTAATAGACTTCTTAAGTTCTACACATGCCATTTGTGTAAAAGTTCATATTTCACAGCTCATCACTGAAATTCAACATCGGAGAGTGTCTTTAAAGACGATTTTAGTCAGAAGTTGCACCACACCAATACCTGATTCAGAACACATCGGATGCCACGCTTGAATCTCTTCGGTTTTAAAAAAATGAAATGAAATCATTAAATGGAAGAGAAATATTCGTTTCTGTTTCGAAGTGTTCCCATCAGTTGATAGAAATTACGGATGAAAAGATGGTTCGCAAATAGAGAAGAGACTTTTCGTGCAGTTCACACTAGCTAGGCCCGTTTGTGTCAACATGACGCAGTGACCTTGACTAGGGTCAGGGTTGCCTTGAGACCAAAGACCGCTGTCAATTGTTTCTGCTTCATTACTGTATTTCCATTGTGTAAATACGTACATTCCGGACACGAACAATTGATTGTGGTCTTTCACTGAAAATAAAGCATATATTTAGTAATTGGGACAATCTTTATGAGTATTCATGATTGTATAATAGTCGTTGCATTAAATTGTAAACAAACTACACCTACAGTCGATATTGTCTTTTTACGATAGCAATCTCTGATAACCGGGATACTAGTAGTCGATATTGTATTGACTTTTTACGATACCAATCTGTGATAACCGAGAAACTAGATTCGTGTATCCGGTATTGCCTTCACTCTTTGTGCGGGTTTACCGTGTATCTACAAACGTTATAAACCTTTTGTGTGTTTGTTGTCTTACATAGAATGGCGTTTCCAGCGATTACATTCTGCAGGCTTGACATTTCAGGTTCCGTTTGAATCTTTATCAATCTCGAGTATTGCTGGTTGCATACATGGGCTGCGGTCGTCTGGTTTAGGGTGACTTCGTTCACCTTGTAGAGAGTTAATCCGTCCGAAAAAGATTGATAGCCAATGGAAGTGAATGCACCTATTACAATAAAACATTTAAAGAATTCAAATACAACAATGACGTGTATTAGAGTATATTATATACATCATTTATGAAGTGTCTTGTGCAATTTCAATGAAATCAATTGTATCATTCATATGGCATACATAATTAAATTACAGGAAATTGTTGATTCAGCCTCACTTATATGCATCAAAGTAAGCGGTGCCTTTAGTACTTACATACATATTATAATACGTGTTAGGGGTTGTAAAGGTGTTAACGACTCGTAGTGACAGATAACCAATACAGAAAAAACAATACCCCACCCACAAAACCATTCTGCAATAACTAGAAATACTAAGTAAGGACAATGAAACATGCAAATAGATCATGCCACATATATCCGAGGGTGACCCTAGGCACTGTCACACTCGAATGATGAAGTATTTATTTTACTATAGCGAAAAGAAACATGGCGGTTAAACGAGCTGTACGCGCATTCTGTTTGCACTGTCACACACACTGTCACTTGTTACTAGGGCGTTGACAAGCACCCTTCCATTGACTCAATGTTAAAGCGAATGTGACAGTATGAATGAACAATTTGTCACGACCAATCAGATTACAGGATATTCACTAGGGGTACAATTAGGCAATGACGGATTAATAAACACGTATATGTATTACCTTTGTTAACAAAATAGTGTGTTGATTCAGTAGACAATGACGCGTATTGAGCGGTGGCTGATGCTTTGTAGCCCCGACATTGGTTAATGTCAAAGGTGAAGGAAAAACAAGTTTCTCCTGTGTGACACAGTTGACCACAGCTGGAAGGTGACTGAGACTGGGATTCAAACACAACATCGACGTTTGAAGAGGGCAACAGAGGCACTCTATAAAACTTGGACCGGCTTGCTGTAACACAAAAACATCGGGTTAAAACACATCTGGTATCAAATTACTGGTAGTGCATGAAATAAGATATTGTTTTGATGACATCTACATAGAGAAAGAAACAAAGTAAATACACAAACAAACATTTTTATTTTGCATATGTCCAGAAAAGGTAAAATACATTTCATCAATATAAATAAACATGGAAATTTCTATGTTATCCATAGTCTTGCAGAACGTATAGCTATGCAAATACTATATGTAAAAAATTCTA
>NW_018479498.1:0-1490 GCF_002113885.1 Mizuhopecten yessoensis | reverse complement strand
GACTATTTTCCATGTTAGGTTAAACACTGATTAAAAGTAATGCAGTAGACTAAAACATAAACTTAACAACATAAATAATTGTTCTGTTTTTTAGAGGATATGAACGAATGTGACGTGACTATCCTACGTGATGTCCTTATATGGAAATATGATTAATAATACTGATGAACTAAATGGATTCTCGATTTTTTTTCAAACAAGGCAAAATATAAATAGGCAAACTAGAAATTTGTTTTTGTGAACAAAAGCATATGTCACAACGGTTAATAAGCTACAGTCCAGAAAAGATATTCCTGAAAACTTTGCACAAAAAATTACTGACAATGTTTCACTTATATGACCTTTTACCTTGAGGTGAAGGTCACAGTGACCTAATTCCAGTGCACTGCACAACCTTTTTCATTTAAACATATTTTATTGCATAAATGAAGCAAACGGATTAGGCACAAGTTATATCAACATTACAAAGGCCCTCTCCACAATAAATTTTACATAAGTTGAGAAATAGCATAGTTTGATCACAATGAATACCATTTCTTCATACTATAAATGAAATAATACAACAGATAAAAATATAATGAGTTAATGTCATATCACATTAACTAAACCTTTGGCTGGATTTTATGTTCTTTTGCACATTTCTAAAAATTGAAGTGTTTACCAGATTTGAATCATCTATTTTTGAAAGAAGAGTACGTCTTTGTATATTATAACGAGGATATATCAAAAAGAAGTGGTAGGCATTCTCACAAGGACTTCCACAAATACATCCAGAGTTCTCAGTCAGATTAACTCTAAAAAGGTCATAATCTAACGAACTACATTTGTACCTCAACCTTGTATGCAGTATATTAAATTTTCTTTCTCCAAAACTGTAAAAGGAGGGTGCTTTTTGATTAACTGGATGTGAAATAGCATATTTAAAAGTAAAAAATGAAGGAGAAGATCTTGTTTCCACGTCTAACCCGTTCCAAGAAAGTAATGTTGACGGTAAAAAAGAAGAGCGTGTACAAGAAAGTCTATGATTTGGAACGATAGAATCATCTCTGTTTCTAAGTGGATAGGGATTATTAAAAACCACCGTAGGTGGTAAGAGATCGTTAAGAAAATAAGGAGTAATACTGTTTTTCATTTTAATTAACAATTGCAGTTTTCCCTTTTTTATTCGGTCTGATAACGTTTCCAATCCTGTTTGAATGTATAAAGCAGTGTTGTTTACATATGACGGAAGACCAGTAATGATACGTTATGCTTCTCTTTGAGCCTTTTCTAGGATTTCCGATTCGTTAATAGTACATCCATCCCACAATTCACAGGCGTACTCAAACACCGGTATACATTTTCAAAAAAGTATTCCTATTAAGAATATATTTTAACTTCCTGAGTTTTTCATAACAGAATTATAAACATAATTGACATGATCAGACCATTTTCCACTTAAATTGAACACCCAAGTGTTTATGCGTTTCAGTAAAATTTAAAATTTCACC
>NW_018479497.1:7337-8130 GCF_002113885.1 Mizuhopecten yessoensis | reverse complement strand
GTGGAGAGGCAACTGTACATGTGTCAAAAATTCTGATGGAGAAAGGGAAGGCCTGTCTCGGTGACTCCTTGTTGAAAATGACCCTGATGAACATGTCGTCCCAAAAGGTAGAATCTGTGAACAGGCGGCTGACACAGTCTCTCCCATCACGTGTGAACTTTACTCGTAACTTTTCAGGGAGAGCTCATAGGGTANTGTGCTGTATACTGAAGCACAGTTTGTTGTGGCAGAGATGACTGACTGATGATAGGGTTGGGTCTCCAATCATTGCTGGGAGCTTAAGTCCAAGGACCTAGATAAAGAGCAAAAAAGACAACATTGTGGTGTAAAATTCAAAAGAGAAATAAGAGACACAAACTATTCAAATAACATGACTGTAAAATTGATGAAGAAATTTATGTGACAGACAGAGTTATGATTGAGAAAAAGAAATGAAACATTAAAATATAGAGAACTTAAAAAATGTTTTTTTTATTTCTTTATAAATATCTTACAAGAAACAAAAGAAAGAAAGAAAGAAAGAAAGAAAGAAAGACAGACAAGACATTAATAATAATATGCATTACATCATTTTGAAACAGACTATAACCAAATTGTAATCAGGTGTGAAAATTGAAATGTATGCTAAGTGAGACTAGGTATTTTAGAAATGTATGCTAGCTGAGACTAAACCATTTCAAGTACCTAAACACATGGTCACCAGGAGTGATTTATTATACCAATTAAAAAACATAAATTTCAAAGACAACGAAGCACCCTCCTTAGCATCACTTCATCAGGTGACTAATAACCA
>NW_018479497.1:5287-6747 GCF_002113885.1 Mizuhopecten yessoensis | reverse complement strand
TATAGTAAAGTTTACCCCCTCCCCAGGGAGAAACTTGAGACCCCAGGGTCAAGAAATTCACAGTTTTAGTAAAGCACCTGAAGACCCTTCTATCTATGAAGAGTATTTGATTCTACCATATCTGGGTCTTGAGAAGAAGATTTTTGAAATTTCAGTCAATTCAACCCTTTTTGGCCCCATCCATCAGCCCCCAGGGGTCAGTCAGGGCTGTTATGTGCATACTATCAAACTGCTACCCAATACTGATATTGCTAACCTAAATTGAATTACTTCCAATGGCATTTAAACAAATGTTGGTCCAAAATGTGATTTCCCAAAATAACTTATAGTAAAGTTTACCCCCTCCCCAGGGAGAAACTTGAGACCCCAGGGTCAAGAAATTCACAGTTTTAGTAAAGCACCTGAAGACCCTTCTATCTATGAAGAGTATTTGATTCTACCATATCTGGATCTTGAGAAGAAGATTTTTGAAATATTATTCAATTTTACCCTTTTTGGCCCTGCTACTCAGGCCCCTGGGGGCTGGGGACCATATAATTCACAATTTTAGTTGACTTTTGGCCATGGAAGGTTTCTGCAAAATTTCATTAAAATTGGTTAAGGGGTTTTGGAGAAGAAGTCGAAAATGTTAATTGTTTACGGACGCACGATGGACGACGACAGACAAAAGGCGATCGCAATAGGTCATTTGAGACTTTGTCTCAGGTGACCTAAAAAGAAAAATCATAATTCATATTTATGACAAAAAATATATATATATTAAATTGCTTAAATGCTCGCCTATCCCACACACATGTAATATGTCACATTGAAACTCAAGTTGTTTATTACCTTGTCTTTCGACTCATCGGTTGCAAAGTTACAAACTGCATTATTGAAAGTGCATTATCAATATCAGCTGAATCTACAGAAAAGTAAGCTCCCCTAAACTTTGAAAAGTTACCGTTTTAAGGGCCTGACACAAACTTCAACATTTTAACGAAAAAAAGCCATTTTTACCCATTTTTAAACATAAATACTCTTTAATTTGTATATATAATATAACTTGGAAACTTGAAAAACTATTCTAAGTCTCACTTGGTCTGTTTGTCGGCAGAAATAATGTCTAATAAATTCTTGCTTTTCTACATTTGAAACAATTTAGTATGACAACGGAATTAGATTATCTAAGTCTGTGGTAGGCCTATGACTCAAAGGCCTACCACAGACTTAGATCGGGCTATGACATCTTAAAAACATAAATTCCCCTCGCTCCGCTTGGCAGTAAAAATACAATTGTCCCAATCTTCGAAAGAAATAAGTTTTAGATTTTTGTTCGCAGAAAATATATTCATGCAGAACCGCCATTAATATATTAATACCAGATAAGTGCAAAAATCTGTCTTTTTCTGGCTTTAAGATTTTTGGCAACACCTAATTTCCTCAGTCCCGCTCTGGACGGCCTGTTGTAAAATGTGTCC
>NW_018479497.1:1901-2957 GCF_002113885.1 Mizuhopecten yessoensis | reverse complement strand
AAATCACCTATTCTATAAACCAACAAGCAAAATAATACAACCTAGACGTCCTAGAAATAAGGGAAATAACTCTAAAGTGACTTAGCGAAAATCGTTTATAGCAATATATATCTCATACATCCTGCAGGTGGGAAAGTCACTTTTAATAAAACAAGGGATGGAAGCAGGGTAAAAAGTTAAGTTGAAATAAAGGATACACAATAGAAAATCCAACCATAATAACACCCAACGCCCGACTGATATAAGAAAGCTGCAACGTATGTGTTCTGACCACGTGCGGGTAGTTCCGTTTATAAAAAGGACGCGCCTGCCTCTCGCTCATTCGGCGTAAAACCCTACAAGGTTAGCGCGGGTAAAGGAGGGAGGCCGGCGGTGCTATATGGACCTATTAGTTAGGTAGGAATAACGGGATAAACGAATACTGAACTAATCATCAATATCTGATGCAACAATATCCAATCACTCAAAACAATAAACAAATTAAATTAATCATCCAAAACTAAAAAACATTTATTAATTCTTAAAATGCCTAAAACATTTCACTTCCGGTTGAAATAAGAAAGCTGCAACGTATGTGTTCTGTCCACGTGCGGGTAGTTCCGTTTTTTAGAAAGGACGAGTCTTCCACCCAACAGCAATCTTATATCTAACCGGATATAATATTATATATTTATGTACACATGTGTGGGTCAAAGAAGTAATATAAACGGTAAAATCCCATGTAACACTGGATCCTTGTGGAGGTATGTCCGTAGGATACGAATTACTTAAAATATTATATGGGGCAAAGAAGTTATTCCAACAGTGTGGACAAGTTTAGGTTGTCAAATTTTCGGAGCGATCCGCTCCTTTTTCAAGACACAGTGAAACAGAACAGTTACATGTACATATACATAATATCTATACATGTATACATGAACACATACACATGAATACATAAATATGTACCACCGTGGGGCGATGTACAATCTGAAGCGGTTCGCCGTTTTTAGACTGTACAAATCTTAAACGGTGGATATTAATTAGGATAGAACTATATTACCACTATGAACTGTA
>NW_018479497.1:0-1168 GCF_002113885.1 Mizuhopecten yessoensis | reverse complement strand
GCCATCCAAAAACATAATCTATGATTATTGCTTACTTTTAACATTATTTCTTGAAATGAAAAGTGTATCTATTTCTTCGTAATCTCCCAGCTTCCTGCGCAGGCGACACATCCTCTTCCGTGGAATTCTTGTTTTCTCAGCCATCGAAAAATTCGAACACAGTGATTTTATTTCATGACACTTGTGCTATTTCCCACGCCTCGACACACCGTTTCTTTCTAAGTATATTGTGTGATACGCATTATTGTAAGGGGACGGGGTCCAAACACTTTTTGTTTCAAAATGAAATAAATATCGCATCGCTACGCTGGGTGGTTTATGCTGGATTTTTTCCCTTTGGGTAAGAATGTGAAATATGAATATATCAATTTATTAGATAGGTGTGTGTTATATTGGAATAAATCGATTTTCTTTAGCATCCAATATATGCAGTGTTCATTAAAATTTTGAATTTTATATGCAGTGTTCATTAAAATTTTGGATTTTATATGCAGTGTTCATTAAAATTTTGAATTTAAACATATTTTAGTCACTTTCTGTACCCCTAGTTTATATTTGTTTTATTGCAATATTTACTATTGATGTCTTGCAAACAATTTGTTAAAAGTAGGGAAGTAATGGTTTTGTGATTAGTGCCACGAAAAGTTCAACTTTGCAATGGACAGAACCAAACCTTCGCTGGGGTTCGCATAGGGACAAACAATCTTTAAAGTTGCATGAAAGGAGGAAAAAAACAGCAAGAAAAAAACACATACTAAACGGTTGATATTTACGGTAAAAGACGCTGATTTCAGTAGTTCTTCCCTGAATTAATAATGTTTCATATATACAATTTCCCTCGGCAGATCTAGAGGTACCTGTCCATACCTGCACTGACCCCTAAATCACCCCGGGTCGCTCCGGGCGTCATTGGATTTAGTAGTAAACTGTGTTCATGCTAACTTCTCGACCAATGAAAATGCACTGGGTCACATGCACATAGAACGAGATCTAGATTCGCGTCACATTTCCCCGCGCTGTTAACGCCTATGGACAACCATTTTGGTAAGTGCAATATATTTTCTTCATTACGGTAAAATATGCGATGATCGCATTGTCAAATTGATACTGACGTATTAGTTTGCTCTCTGATTCAATGAGTTTGGATATTGATTGCCCTTTTATGCAT
>NW_018479496.1:0-8063 GCF_002113885.1 Mizuhopecten yessoensis | reverse complement strand
GGGAGTGTTTACTCAATCATTAAATATTGTCAATGTGAAAACTGATCAGTTTTCAGAGCAAAATTCGTGAGGCTGTATTTGATTGGCGATGGGTAAAATTCCACAATTTCAGTTCCCATAGTTGTATACAATCTATATGTAAGCAGGATTCGATCTATCACTTGATAGAAAATTGTTGCTTTTATTGTAGAAAAAAAATGTGTTCGAACATCCGGACAATTTGAATTAACTGGAGGTTTACTGTATTAACCTATACATTGTATATGGTCTATTATAAAGTTCAAATAGGGAATGTAATCAAGTAAAATACAANAAATATATCAGGTGACCGTTAAGGCCCATGGGCCTCTTGTTTAGATTTCCATTGGGGAAATTCTGCACTCTCAAATTTTAAACCTAAATAAAATGAGTGTACACACCCCCTAGAGACAAAATGAACCTTGAAAATGACATATTTTGAGTTGTTCTTAATTCAGATGAAATCATTAGTTCTAATAATATAGGAAAAGTTTAGCAAATTCACTGGTTGAAAGTACTAAATTTTAGGGTCCAAAATCGGGAGTTTCCCTCCTAAATAGGGAGCGTTGGTAAGTATGGGATGTAATATAAGAGTGAGGACCGTTAAAAGCTTGGATTGAAAATCAATGTTGATATTTATTATCAAAGATATTGAATATGTTGTTTAGTTGTTATTTTGTTAACTGATTACTTTGATCCAAATTGGACATACACTATGATACTGCCCTTATTGGTTGATTACGATAGCTTTTGGGTGATTGAAACTTGTACAGTTGACCGGCTGATCTTTAGGCTAGGAGGATTGGACAGGAAGTGGGGCGGGGGAAGAGGGATTTTAATTTGTAATTAAGTGAAATAATGAGATCCAATCCTTATTACACTATATGCAATTGCTGGACATGAAGAGACAAATACAGTTACCATAAAAGGATTGGGCTCTTGGTCTTCCTGTCCTTATAGGACTTAGTCCAGGGTCATAACACGGGAACAGTTAGGAACGACCCAGGTCACCAACCTACTATAGAATTTCGTGCTTGCTGAGTAGGAAGAGATTAACTAAGATAAACCCTGGGTTCTGACCAACCTCTGGAGGCTTATTTGCAATATTTACTTTCCATAAGCTTATTTTGCTATGTTTGATTTAATATCATTGTGAGCAATACAGGCCTTTTGGGTCTGTTGTATTAGGTCATCCTGAAGCCAAATTTGTAATTATCAAGATTTGTTGTTTTCATATCAGCAATGGGGAGTAGGGCATGTGATTAATACATATTCTTGTCCTTCAAAAAAAACAAATTATGGATCTTCAGTGTTATGTGGTTTATGTTATGACTGATTGACTGATTGACTGATCCCTATCAAGTATATATTAAAATTTGTATAAATGTGGGTCAGTATTATACTTCATAAGATTTAAACTAAATCCTGTTTTGGAATAATTGAACCCTTACCCAGATCTATAATCTTGATCAATGAGCATGGCAGTTTTTTTGTTATATTTCAGATATTTTGTTGCATTGTCTTAAAAAATAGTGGGATACTGAAATGTTCTCAAGCCTTAATTAGAAGGATCAAAAGGATAATTAAATAATTAAATAAAGGTTAATTACTGTAAAAGTTCTTTGGAGTTTGATAGCCACCATTATCTGACAGTAATTTACAGAGTTATGTACCTTTATTCAATTTCTTAAACCGTTTCCACTTGATATCTAAAGTAATTTTCAATGGATTAATTTCAAACTTCATAGGAAGGTTATTTATCATGATTGCTCGGATATATGTGAAAAGCACCATTATCGGGAAATAATTACAGAGTTATGCCCCTTTAAAAAATTGCTGAAACAGTGTCTGCTCTTTATACAATTAATTGAAGTGTTCTTTCAATAAGTAAATTGCAGTAGATTAGCTTCGAACTTCATCGGAAGGTTAATTACCATGAAAGTACAAATGAGTTTGATAACCATCTATTTCATGAGTTATGCCCCTTTATTCATTACCATGAATAAAAATAAAAAACAAACTTTGAAACTAATATGTTTCAAATCCACCATATTACTGCTGTGCCACAGTGGACTATTGGGAGATGAACGAAAGAGTTAATTGTATTTATGGAAAGCATAAAGTAATTTATGGCATCTCTTTTTGTATTGTTTTTATTAGAATTATAATTAGTCCGGAATTAGTTTGTGTCTAATCCGGAGCTTATAATATACTCAGACATGCAGACCACGTGACGTCTGCCCAAGGCACGGTCACGTGACATCTTTGTTTTGATAACAGAAAAGTTTTATTGTTGTGACGGGATTGATTCGTAGATACCCGCCTCCTTCCCCAGTATTGCAATTCATTGTCCACCTTTAACTGTTTATTATATTAACTTTTAATTTGAATGGCAATTTCCATTTTCATATTGAATTGTATTTGACTTTGTTATTAATTAATGGCGTGTTAATGTCTAGATGTCCCCATCTTTTTTGCCAATGCCATGTATAACTTTACATATTGCTGATATCACTTTTGGTGGATGTACAATGAAAGTACACCATATTCTGGCATTTCAATAAATGCTCATTTTCGACTTATATTAGTCTTTGTGTTATTGATTGCAAAAAACATAGCAGAGTGACTCATGTGCAAGCGTGTTAGTATATATATAAAAAGATGATGGCATAAAGTGATTTATGGATGCTGATCAAACATAAAATAAAGTGTATTAAGTGGCCATTGCATGTGAAACCATATTGCAAATATTGTAAATTTAAAAAAAAGAAGTAATATAGCTATAAGTTGGATCATAAATGTTATTTGGGGGGTTATATGTTTTATGGCCAAGGAAGGATAAGGTTTTTTATTCTATGACAAAGCCCATAGTGTTCAGGATTATCATGAAGTACTTCAGCTTTTTTCTATTGCCATCTTAGTTTGACAAGTCTGATAATATACAATATTGATATGAGGACCTCAGGAAAACAGGATCATATATCAGACCGTTGGTAGAATTCAGTGTAAGTAAGTTTTTATTGATTGAGTAAAATTTTATACACCAAACGGGATATGTGAAGCGGCTACAGAAGGATAATTTTTAAGCTCACCTGGTGGTGTCTGTCATCCGTCCGTCTGTCTTGCGTGATCTTTTCTCTTGAAACAACTTCTTCTCAATAAGTAATAGGAGGCCTAGCATAATGATATTTGGCTAATAGCATGCTAGGATGAAGGGCTACTAAGTTTGTTCAATTGAATGACATTTACTCTCTTTCAATGTCACTGTGGTCAAATGTGTTTAATTATTGTTTAAACAGCTTCTTCTTGATAACTGAAAGGCCCAGGGTGATGATATTTGAACGACTTTCAAGGTCACTGGGGCCAAATACTTAAAAAAAATCAACCTCTGAATAACCGAAAGGCCAAGAGTGATGATATTTGTTTGCCCAGTAGCATGCTGTGATGAATGGTTATGAAGTTTGTTCAAATGAATGACCCTGCCAGACCCCCTTTCAAGGTCACAGGAGACAAATGTTTGAAACAACTTTAAAAACTTGTTCTTCTCAATAACCAAAAGACTGGTCATCGTGGTGATGTTTGGTCTGTCAATTGATTAAGCCCATTTTTTATACGCCCGTCAAATTTTGACGGGAGTATTATGGTATGGGGTTGTCTGTCCGGCCGGCCTAAACTTTTGTTTGTCTGGCAATCTCCTCTTACATTTTTCAGCTTATCGCTTTGGAACTTGGTATACATTATAATCGTGATATGAAGTTGTGTCTCCCTTATAAGAATTCTTATTTGACAATTTTTCCAAAAGTTATTGCCCTTTGTTCATTTCAGTATTTGATTTTTTTGTCCGGAAATCTCCACCAACATTTTTTGACAGATTTCTTTGAAACTTAGTAGGCTAAATAATCATGATATGTTGTGTTTCCTTGAAAATTATTTTGATTCAACAATTTTTGCAAAAGTTATTGCCCTTTGTTTGTTTCAGTATTTGATTTTTGTCCGGAAAACTCCACCTACATTTTTTGACAGATTTCTTTGAAACTTAGTAGGCTAAATAAACATGATATGTTGTGTTTCCTTGAAAGAATTTTGATTCAACGATATTTGCAAAAGTGATTGCCCTTTGTTCATTTCAGTAACAATAACACTATATGGCATTTGATGGGCGTATATTGTTCTGCCCCGCAGTACTCTTATTATCTATTCGACCTTGCAATTGATCTACTTTAATTCCATGTGAGCGTAACAGGCCCATTTGGCCCCTTGTTAAACATTGTCATTTGGTTTTGGTGCTTTCAGTTTGTCCATTTTAGTTTTGCCTTCCTATCCAGACAATGAAGTGATTTTTAACCCAAATTGTCCTTATAATCTCAAAAAANAACAGGTTAACTCTTTCATTGTGTGAAGTTATGTATAAATGCTATTTTAAAATCTTTAACTGTAACTGGGACAGACATTTATTTTGAATTGGAGGAAATGGCATTCTGCATTCAAATTTCACATAGTTCCTATCAATAGTTTTTAGGCCCTTCTAAATCACCAAGTATATATGAACGATAAGTTGGCAGTTTCATATTTTATTTCGATTTAAATATTTGCTGTACTTGTAGTTGTCAAATCAAAGAAAAAATCTCCCATGTTACTTGTCAATTCACTTCAAGTTATATCATTAAAATCAAACTTCCTTTGAGATATTCACTATCACTGGTGGACAGACCCAAGTGTCTGTGCTGCAGTGGTTATATCCTCTATTGATATAAAATTCAGGGTAGACGCTGCGACAGTCGATCAGTCTCTGTCATGTTATAAACTTGGTAGCTGTTAATATAATCTTTGCTTTACAACAGGTATAACACTAGTTTTTTGAGTTATATTAAACACTCTTATTGGCCCAAGGGGTCTTGATGTGTGAGGAAACCTGAGTATGAGGAGAAAAACCTATGAGGGACACCCTAATACATGTTATGTACACCTGTCTGTGTAGCTCTTGTGCTCATTATGAACACATTACACTACACACATGCATCTTACGCACAGGGGAGGCCATCCTTAAATGACCATAGCTGTTGATAGGACATTAAACAATACTAAACCAAACCAAATTTTTGCTCATTATGAACTGAGCCAGGGACCCTCATTTGTCTGACAATATGTGGGAGAATGCTTTTGAGATATTTCCTTTAATAGTATGCCAAATGTGAACAAATGTCTATCAGACAGGTTCTTGAACTCTGAGACCAAGACTTATTCTTGAACTCTGAGACCAAGACTTATTCTTGAACTCTTGAGACCAAGACTTATTCTTGAACTCAGAGACCAAGACTTATTCTTGAATGCTGAGACCAAGACTTATTCTTGAACTCTGAGACCAGTTAAGACTTATTCTTGAACCCTTTGAGACCAAGACTTATTCTTGAACTCTTGAGACCAAGACTTATTCTTGAACGCTGAGACCAAGACTTATTCTTGAACTCTGAGACCAAGGCTTGAGGAAAAGTATGATGGACAACTTGAATGCATGCCCTTCCTTCCTGTTGCTTCAGATATATGCATCTTGATGAGTTGTGGTGTCTTCAAAGATTGTTTTACTAGGTACATCAGTGGAAAGTGATCACAGCCTCTGATGATCTCATTAATTTGACAATAGGTTTACAGCCTAGCTTTACAGTTCCTGGTAGAGTCAGTTGTGTAATTACCTACTTCAGTCTATTCCATTCAGCATTAACTAAATTGCTTCATACTCCATATTGCAACTCACACAGCTTAGAGAGCACCTGCTTTGAAATTGGAGTCAAAAGTTTGATAAAAGTGCATATACCTTCATATAGTGACATTTTCAAGGACCATAAAAAGATCTTGATTTATGATAGAGAATGATGCCTGGAAAATATATTGCAGTCTATGTGAATGAATTTTGCAAAAAAAAACCAGCTAGGGATAGTATATAGTCATGTAATATGGGTGTATACACAATACTTACTCTAGGTTAACACAGTATACTATATGCATGGTTATTATGTTTTTCAGAGAATATTATTCGATTCTTTCTTTTGATTTATACCAATGCAAAGAATACAAGCATTAGCCTTCGATTACATGCTAACCGAGGGGATATATGCGATAACAGCTGCATATTTCATTAGTATTATATTGTATTGTTTCATATTGACTGTTTCTTTGTTATATATAAGTGTTCAAATTTCTATCTTGAAAAAGGGCGGATTGCCCTGACAATTTAACAAAATCGGCATTGTCGCTATTACTTCTTTGCTTATAGTGCAATTAAAGTACACAATATATATGGCGGTCTGTTATTACTATGATACTTACATAATGCACATTTTATTTATGTCTTTGAATTTGACACAGGAAATCTCCCCATGGAAATTTGAAAAGGTTGTCAAGTATGTATTGTTCATTGGTATGAGTAGGCTTAGAACATGTACACAGTACCTAGAACTCACTTCAGAGGTTAGTATTTACTTTTTGAAATGACAGTTAATTCTTATAACCATTGCGAAATCCTTTTCCTTGACCTCGGAAAGCTTGTCCTTAAGCTTAGCAGAACTAGACCGTAATACCTGAGATATTATGACTAATATACCAGAAGATTTACTTAAGGTCTTGATACATATGGGTATATAGGTGTGAGATAAGGCGGCTAATCCCCTGAAATAGAACCCTGGATCGTATGGTGTTTGAATAGCCAACGGAGAAGCACAACCATGTGCCTCTTAATACCACTCTGTTTGCTGAATGACGTAGGTATAATGCACCTGTATTGTACTTCTATCCACCAGATATTGATCCACTTGACCATCTGACCAAGGCAAAGCCAAACTGTTAGCTTGATAACACAATTTTCAATTTTTTATTTACAAATTATACCCAAACTGATGACAAAAATGTCTTTCCATATCTTTTCTAATGATGAAAAAAAAAAATGCTTAATATGCATTATTTTGCTTTGCCTCTTTAAAGATTTTTCCAAAGATTTTTTTTTTGTATGTATGCAATGGGTTTGTAACTGCAGGTAGTGGTAACCATTTGAAGATTCATACTTATATATAGTGCTAGAGTGAGGAAATGTAATCCTGGCCTATTGAAATAGTATATAGATCTCTCATGAAAAGAGTTCCCATTACCATTTCTTTTTGACATATTTACAGAGACTTCTGAAAGAAATGTGAAAAATTACAGACATGCATAGCTTGAAATTCCAGATCACATGGTAGCTTGTTAAATGTGTTCATTAGCTGTGCTAATAGTGAATGGAATATCAGAAATTAAAAGACTTATTCACTAATACAGCCAGTTGTCCTACATTATAGCGTATGTCTCTATATTTTTTTTTTTAATTTAGATTATCAGATGTAGGCTGTTCAAATTGCCCCACTTCCATAGTCTGTGGTTTGGTCATGGTCATGGTCCATATGGTCCAGAAAATTAGTTCTGAATGGATATTCATATAAAGATTCCTCTTGTTCTATACATGTGCATGCTTCATATTGAGACTGAAAAACAAAATGGCCACCAGGCAGTCACCTTGGATTTTTGTTTTTCAAGGTTTTTTTTGTAATGAATATTTTATATTTTCTTTTGGTTCACACAAAGCCAGTACAACATATTACATGATCATTTATATCATTTCAATAGTAATTGTTAAACAATACAGTTTCTTTCTACCATTACTTTTTTTCTTTTTCTTGTTTCAGGTGATTGCTAATAAGTTAAATAACTGTTCCAATGGGCACCATTTTTCAGTTACTTCGTGAACTTGTTATGATCTGTATAATTTGTAAGCTAAATATTCCATTTTTCGATGGTGTTTTAAAAAGATTAAGACACCTTCTATTGACGGTATACTAGACTTACATTTACAGATGTATATGTAACGTCTTATTATCAAAAAGCAGAAATTTAGCAATGTGTTATTGTTTTCGCCGGAGTAACCTAAGATGGCGTCCTTTGTATTTATTTCAATTTCTATATTACATTTTACATATAGTCTGAAAAAGTTCTCCAAATAGTGCACACATGAATACATTGCC
>NW_018479495.1:6203-8055 GCF_002113885.1 Mizuhopecten yessoensis | reverse complement strand
GACGTACTAGGAACTGTCACGGTGGTATACGATAACCTCGCTACTTTACATTTCCAATTCGCTGGGAATTCGTTATTGGTGCATTTGGACCTTAAGTTAAGTGTTCAATGTAATTTTAAACGTTAAATTTTCGGTAAAAGCACAATCTTCTACGATGGAATGAGTAACATTACTCAGAACGCCACAGTTTAGGTCCAAATAAAGCTGCAGCAAATTATCAGGTCCCTGTGATCAAATGTGGTAACAAACTTAGTCTCCCACGCCCCTTCCGCTATCGATCGCAACCGACGGTAATGGTATATACTTGATTTAAGTTATTTTGGCAATTTATACCCGTCAACCAATGTATGCATATCAACATTGTGTATATTAGATCTTGATCGACTTCACACTGTTAACTGACCTATAATGATAAAGAATGAAAGCTGTACTTTCCACTTTCGTTTTCCCATAAGATAACATTATGCTGCACAAGGAAGTAGAACATAAAAGGCAGTCTATGACCCCGTCGTAAAAAAATATATGCATATTATCGTATACAGCCTCATTTTGATATATATATATATATATATATTTCCAGAAAGATCAGTTCATTACCTTTCCAATGATACCAAAAATATGTTACCAAATTTTGCCATAACAAGTAACAGAGGACTTACCAATTGTTCCGCTACACCGGGCCAGGTCGTCGATATAAAACTTCAACCCCTCGATAGGCCCCAGACTGTCCGGCTTTAAGTTTTGGGGGACGTCTCAAACGTAATTGTGAGATATGACTTGGTACGACGAGCCGGTGAGAATCTATAAGACGGGACAGAGACCAAATATTTAGACCTCCATGACACGTAGCAAGGTCTAATTAACCATGAACATTCATCCTCGTCTTTTTCCTTGTACATTCGACATTTTAGGTCAAATGACGAGCTGGTTCTCTGTAAGGAAAGTAACCTACGAATTAAATTGCAGATTCCAGTTGCTCATATAATTTAATGCGTTGTAGACTATGTATTTCAATCCTTATGTTCGTGACAGGAAATACAACGTTATTACTTGACACATTTATGCTGCGTTTGTTTATATCTTAAACGCGCTCCCTTTTATTCACTTAACACTCCTTTGGAAACAGAACGACATCATCGACATGACCCTTAAACCCTAACCTAAGTACTTAAATTGAAATCGCTATTGTTAAATTTATAAGTTCCATAGTTTGTTATATTACATTCAAAACATTTAACGTGCGTATAGTAGGACGAGGAATAGTGATAAGGATAGTGCCGTCGCTTGGGCTCGTACCCGCGACCCTTGGCTCTCCAGCCCGATGCTCTACCGCTGAGCTAAAGGAAAATTCCCTACAGTTGACGTTTGTAAGGCTTTGGTTTAGTTGGGTTTAGTACTGTTCAACGCCCTATCAACAGCTATGGTCAACATGCATGCGTGTAGAGTATGCGTGCGTGTTTTGGGAGTCTGCGATATGTTCGTGTTTGTCTCCTTGTGATAGCGCGGAACTGATGACGACTTTATAGTGCTACCTCACTGAACCATACTGCCGTAGACACCCAGGGGGACACCCCACCCGGTCACATTATACTGACAACGGGCGAACCAGTCGTCCCACTCCTAAATTGCTGAGCGTTTACAGACTCTGGTATGTCTCGGCCAGGGGACAGAACCAAAAGCCTTTACCACAGGAGCGAACGCTCAACTAAAGGCCTAAAGGGAGGCATTGTCAAGGGAGACGGGTATACGATAACCTCATTACTGCCTGTCACGGTGGTATACGATAACCTCATTACTGCTTGTCACGGTGGTATACGATAACCTCATTACTGCCTGTCACGGTGGTATACGA
>NW_018479495.1:0-1682 GCF_002113885.1 Mizuhopecten yessoensis | reverse complement strand
TTACTGCCTGTCACGGTGGTATACGATAACCTCATTACTGCCTGTCACGGTGGTATACGATAACCTCATTACTGCCTGTCACGGTGGTATACGATAACCTCATTACTGCCTGTCACGGTGGTATACGATAACCTCATTACTGCCTGTCACGGTGGTATACGATAACCTCAATAAAACAGCCATTACTAGTCAGTAAGAAAGTTTAATAAAACAGCCATTACTAGTCAGTAAGAAAGTTTAATAAAACAGCCATTACTAGTCAGTAAGAAAGTCAATAAAACAGCCATTCCTAGTCAGTAAGAATGTTTAATAAAACAGCCATTACTAGTCAGTAAGAAAGTTTTATAAAACAGCCATTACTAGTCAGTAAGAAAGCTTAATAAAACAGCCATTACTAGTCAGTAAGAAAGTTAATTAAACAGCCATTACTAGTCAGTAAGGAAGTTAATAAAACAGCCATTACTAGTCAGTAAGAAAGTCAATAAAACAGCCATTACTAGTCAGTAAGAAAGTCAATAAAACAGCCATTACTAGTCAGTAAGAAAGCTTAATACTTAATAAAACAGCCATTACTAGTCAGTAAGGAAGTTTAATAAAACAGCCATTACAAGTCAGTAAGAATGTTTCAAAATGTAATCTCCCGCAACTAAGTATGGACAATACGAATATCAAACCACTTATAACACATAAACATCTAGGTGTATAAAGCATCAGAAAGGCTGGCTGATCTACGGAAACTTAAATTCTGTTTTGACCTTAGAACCTTAGAACGTATATATATCTCCTATGTTATGCCTATACCCGAATACGCTGACGTTGTATGGGATTCTCTATCGAATTTCCTTATCAATAAACTGGAATCAATTCACAAAGAATCAGCAAGGAGTCACTGGAGCAACAAACTAGGAAGTATTAACTTATTGGAATGTTGGGACACTTAACAGAACGCAGGAAAAAACATAAGATAATCATTCTCATTCTTCCCTTTCTAAATAAACTTCCAAATAGAAATTCTGAAATACATAGCCTAGGAACTAGACGATCAAATCACATGTATATATATATATACCACCACAATAGACGATCAAATCACTGATATATAGATATACCACCACAATAGACGATCAAATCACTGATATATATATATATATGTATCACCACAATAGACGATCAAATCACTGCTACATGTATATATATAAACCATCATATATAAACCATCACATGGTTATATATAAACCATCACAATAGACGATCAAATCACTGCTATATATATATACCACCACAAAAGACGATCAAATCACTGCTATATATATAAACCATCACAATAGACGATCAAATCACTGCTATATATATATACCACCACAAAAGACGATCAAATCACTGCTATATATATATACCACCACAAAAGACGATCAAATCACTGCTATATATATATATATATCACCAAAATTAATACCAGCTCCTTCCTTCCAACCGCTGTTACATAAGAAGAATATCTTGATAGAAACAGAAACTAATCGCCAAGTTATCGTTCCTATGGAAACCGTAAAAACCCAAATGAATCATACTCCGATTACATTGCAGTAATTTAACAGCACATTTTTTGGAGAAAAATCTTAGTGATGATCCTTTTTAGCTCGTCTATAGGGGGGCTAATGTAGTCACCCCGGCGTCCGCGTCCC
>NW_018479494.1:3337-8040 GCF_002113885.1 Mizuhopecten yessoensis | reverse complement strand
TGTAAAAATCAATATTTGCGCAAAAGACGCAAACGATAAAAAAAACTTGGCGACTTAAGGATTAACGATATATGATAGGAAGTGTTGTTGTTGCAAGTTTAAAACAGGGTGAAAAATAAAATAACGCTTTCGCTTTTAAACCAATATAAACTTAATTAAAAGTGTATTACATGTACCATAATTTTGATTGGTATACATGGTTGTGTATGCTTATTTTTTTTTAATTAAGATATGTTTTTTGGTTGTTTTTTTTCTTAAAAAAACTTACTTAATTTTTAAAAAAAATCACATTTGTAACTACAAAGTAGGCGTATTAGTATTTGACATGAGTCGGGCACCGATCCGATAGCCAGGTAAACACAGCCGCCCGATTCATCGACCTGGTCGTTTGCTCGTCGCCCGGGGCACTCCACTTCAGAGGTGTACAAATACCGGTTATATCGCACAGAAAAAGCTATTCACCAATGTACGAAATTAACAAACATTAAAGGTCGAGTTTGTGATTTAAAATGGTCCTATTTATACTATCACCTACATATGTATTAACTCTCTGTGTCCGGCACTGGCCAGGCAAAACTCCCAGTCTTTCATCCAAGTGTCATTTACCAGATCATTTACCAGATCTGTTACAAAGGAGTTAGACCGCATTCGTTACACTTTTTAGTGTCTGTAATATTTTGTTACACGACATTGTAAAACTGCGCAAAATATAATATGAAAGCCTACAACTACAGTTATCTCCATTGCACGTGCGTACGAGTATTCTAGATTCGTTGTTCGTTGTGCAGTCTCAAAACTGTTTACATCTTATACTATAAATGTTATCTAACATAAATTATCAAATCTTTCACTTACCCATGTTTTGCAAAATTTGTCCAGTATGACGCCATTTGTGTTGAAAGAACGTTGTCAGGACCGTACAATTCATACCCAGAATTAAAAAGGTATGGAAGTTCAGCGGTATGCCTTGCTCCAACAAACCATTTTGGCAGAACACCTGGGGAGTACTTTGAGAAGAAATATTGAAATGTATTTGCTTTGGAATTTCCGCCTCTGTCATGAACTAACAGTGATTCCAACATGGGCACATTAAATCTCGTGTCACTAAAAAAATTCACAAGAAGTCGCCCTTGTTCTTCTATATCTGTCGAGATGTACTTGTTATAGATATGTGGTAGAATTCTAGTGTCATTGTTGAAATAAACTTCGGTCGCCGCCTCAGCCAAGAGTTTGAGAACCCAGCTTGGAACTCCTTCGGATACATTAACAGGCGGCAAGGACAGACTCGGAAACAATGGAAAGAAGACCAGAAATAAAGATCCTTCGGCTGAGGTGCAACCAGAAATGACGTCAAGCGACTGGTAAAATTTGAACTGTTCGGAAGATCGATTTTGAAGAAGAGAGAAAGGATGGCTTGTTATCATTTCTCCGTCGATGACCGGGGCATATGACATTGCATATCCAAAATATTTCCCCATTAACGGAAAAGACTGTGAAATTGAGACGCTATTCAAAACGGACGCCTCTTTTCCACGCAAACAGGAGACAAGCGATTCGGTATTTTGAATATCACTACATTGCAACTGGCCTCCCAACGCTCGTGCGAGTTTCACAGAATCATTTGGTATAGGTCTATTCGAACTCAATGAACCACTCTGCATAATAACTCGATGAAAAAGTCCTTCGTTTTCTGGGAATATGGCTAAATGGGAAATACTGAGAGCACCAGCTGATTCACCAAACAATGTGATTGAATCTGGATTTCCACCAAAGTACTTGATATTGGTTTTAATCCATTTCAGAGCTTCGATCTGATCCCAGAGTCCGTAGTTGCCTCTCGCGCTTGAATCTCCTGTACTGAAGAATCCAAACACACCTAGTCTGTAGTTCAGTGTCACCACGATGACGTCACCTTGGAGTGATAGGAATGATCCGTCGTACGACATCCCTGTACCAAATCTGAAACCCCCCCCATGAATCCAAACCATCACCGATTTATTTGCTGTCGTCGAAATCTCATTTGGAACAAAAACATTCAGAAAGAGGCAGTCCTCCGACACAGGAAAGACATTAGAACCCGGTTCCATTGTTTGAATGCATGCTGGTCCGTACTTCGTAGCGTTAAGCGTGTTATTCCACGGAGGTATCTTCATGGGTTTGCTAAACCGGAAGAGACCGATAGGTGGTTTGGCGTAAGGTATCTTTCTGAATTGATAAACGTCTCCATTCTGTGACGGAACAGCAACGCCTTCCATAGCTCCACTTTCTGTGGAAACAAGCGTCCCAGATACATTATCAATACCTAACGCAACCAAACTAAACACAAACGTTACACAAACCCGCTTAACGTACCCCATGTTATGTGAGTATGTGAGACAAGCCTGTCCAAACTGTGTAAGTTATAAAATTTCACAATTCGTCGCTTTGGCAGGTCAAAATGTAGTGCCTCCACTCAGGCGTTCACTCAGCATGTCCTCGGTAACACATACCTGAGCCCTTATTGTCGTTATACTGTTCAGTTTGTTAAGAGTCAATACAAACTCTTTACCTTGAGAGAGTTTTGTTAAGGGTATTTAAATGCAATCGTGTGGAGACAGTTTAAATTTAGAAAAAATACATTGAAAAAATGCCAGTGGTACGACATCGTCGTGTAATACCTAATCCTAGGATAGCATGCTCACCTATATGGTCTCTTTATACGCAATATAAGTAGTACATATAATAACCGAAGTGGCAGAAAGAACTCAGGAAGGGCGTGTTTGTCACCACATGTGGTACCCGTAGGCCCCTAAAGACTTACGACACGATAAACGATGGAGATCTGCAGTGTTGTCAACGTTACATCGTAAGAACTCGGCGTCAATTTTTACGTTACTCATTCCTGCGATCTTTAATGCAGGAATATTCGCATCGTATTTCTATAGGAAATGTAATAAATGGAAAATTTGATGATTTTTCTTCACATGAAAAATAAGCGATATCTTGTTATACAAAAATAATACAGGTGAAATTAATAAAGGATATTTAGCCAATCCAGATTGACCGTAGCCAATCTCTGAACGTTAAATTTGTGCAACACCAAAAAGATGGTAATCGAAATTGCCTAAATATGTGAGTATGTGAGACAAGCCTGTCCAATCTGTGTAAGTTATAAAATTTCACAATTCGTCGCTTTGGCAGGTCAAAATGTAGTGCCTCCACTCAGGCGATCCCTCAGTATGTCCTCGGTACACACATACCTGAGCCCTTATTGTCGTTATACTGTTCAGTTTGTTAAGAGTCAATACAAACTCTTTACCTTGAGAGAGTTTTGGTAAGGGTATTTAAATGCAATCGTGTGGAGAAAGTTTAAATTTAGAAAAAAGATGTAAATATTCTAGTGGTACGACACCGTCGTGTAATACATAATCCTAGGATAGCATGCTTACGTATATGGTATATAAGTAGTACATAGAAAACCGGGAATGACACAAAGTACTCAGGAGGGACGTGTTTGTCACCACATGGGTACCCGTAGGCCCCTAAAGACTTACGACATGATAAACGATGACGCTTTGCAGTACTAATGTTGTCAAACGTTACAGCGTTAGATCAAGTCGTCAATGTTTACGCTACTCATCCCTGTGATCTTTAATACAAGAATATTTGCATTGTATTTTTATAGGAAATGTAATCAATAGAAAATTAAATGGTTTTCTTCCCGTGAAAAAAACACGCCATATCATGTTATATAAAAAAAATCCAGGTGATATTAATTAAGGTTGTGTAGCCGATCCGGATTGACCTTATCCAATGTTTGCAACACCTTGTTAAAGTTTGGGATTCTGCTATGTTTTTATACGTGACAAAGCCGTTCCCCCTCAGGCTTGACTTGCCCCAATTTGTATACATTGTAAAAAACGGACCAAATCCATCATATTTAAGGGGTGATGCTAATAACACGCTTTTCCTTTAATCACTGCCAATCAGCCGTACCGTGACTATCAATCTGGATTGGCCGTAGTCAACGAAAGTGATCTGAGTGTCAATAAAGACCAGGAATCGAACCCTGAACAAAGGGATGTTATACTGTCATTCTAACTGATGGAGTTACCCGGTCAACGAAACTTGTTTGCCCCAAACGCGCTACAGTAACATCGAGAATGAAATCAAAGGGAGGTTACTCTACATGTATATGTAACGCACCAAGGTTTTGGGGCGTTGCGTTCCGTCTAATTCACCGACCAGCGAGAATCCTTAAAATTATACCGGCCGCTACCGGAAATAATCAAGGGGGCTTCTGGGATAGAGCACTTTTGTTCCCGACTTCAGCCAGGTAAGCAGCACTTTTTCAGCTGTCTAAATCCAATGATTTAATTACTCTATGTCGCCCATCCTTCCAGAATCCGGGGTTGTAAACATTAACTGAACATTTATTGTTAGGTCCTCGGTAGTATTTTTGTACTATGGCGTTAGTTTAATAGGGAAATAGCGAGGGGAACTTAGAGATATTTTTGCGGGAGACATGCCGGTCGTCATACCGTTTGAAGGAGAGATGTTATGCATTCTCCGCCCTTTATGTTCTGGACATGCCGTGGTTGTGTCTATGAGCGGTAGGCTCCTCTAGCCCACATGAAGGCGTGTGGCGGAATGTAGAAGGGTTAACGGAAAAGCTATTGAGCGGAAGTGATAGCCGCATGTCCTCGTGCACGTGTTTGAGTTAT
>NW_018479494.1:0-1891 GCF_002113885.1 Mizuhopecten yessoensis | reverse complement strand
GGGGGGCGGGGTAATATAGTTGTTGGAATCTCTATCTGGGGGTCAACTTTGGTAGCTAGCGTTAACATTGAAGATTGAACCCAGTTCTGACTTCCACTGAAGAAAATTCATTGGGTGGGTTATTCGGCCATTTAGGGTTAGCCTAGCCATGACGAGCGCTGCTCAATGTTATTGTGGCTAGAATTGTTTTGACCAACATGGTGACAGAGCAATTGTCCTCGGTAGGATTAGTTTAGTTGGATGGGGATGCCGTCATCTCTGGTCGGGCTGAATTGTTGTGTGGATTAATATAAAAGTAGAGGTCCTGTAGGATTGCTAGCTTAATGTCTGGTTAGCATTAAATAGGCGTATACTTTATATACAGGGGTGGCTTCCCCAAAAATTAATGTTTAAGGGGGGATAAGCAGACTGCCTGATGTCGGGATAGAGTCCAGAATGTTAAGTTTTGTAATAATGTAAAATGTTTTTTTTAAGTTTATTGGCTTTGTTTTTTTACAACTGGATCTAGATAAGAACAGTTGTGCAAAGCATATGTTTTCCCTCCCTTGTAGGGGAGGTTTGTTGTTCAACTAAAATATAATGGGGGTTTCCCAAATACCGATGTAATGAAGGTCGGCTATTAATGGCTAAGATAATTGTAATATTTCTAAACTATTCCTGATGCTTTGGCAAGTTAAATTTTACTTGTACATGTGTATATGGGGTACTTGATTAGGAAGTATTGGATCATGAAACTTACTACCAGGGTGAAATTTTAACCCAAGCCGCTGTGTCTGTGCTTTTGACTCTTTTGGTGTTTCGTTTCTGGATGGGATGTTTGGATCGGCGGGGCGTGGGTTGCGGAATGGCCATACGCACCCCGGGTTTTGCTGCTCCGCATTGTTACGGGGAACGAAATGATCGAGGGAGGGGAATCGCGATCCCTGTCAAACAAGCACCGATATAAGTTGTAAGGGTTGAGGGAAATTTTAAAAAATGTTGGGTTTTAGGGAAACTTTAAATTATTAGGGTTTAGGGAAACTTTAAATTGTTGGGGTTTAGGGAAATTTTAAATTATTAGGGTTTAGGGAAATTCTAAATTGTTAGGGTTTAAGGATATTTCTAGTTATTGGGGTTTAGGGAAACTTTAAATTGTTAGGGTAACTCCATACGGGATACTGGGTAAATTTTGTAATATCTTTGTAACTTTACTAATTTTTCGCTCGAGCTGACATTTATTGCATTGGTTGGTAGCTGGCAAACAGCTGAATTGTTTATACCTGGCTGAATACTGCTAGGGTGTGGAAATCCTGTGTTTGAACATATTACGAGCATAATGAACTTTTCTATTCTACAAACACTTTAAACTTATCTAGACTCATGTGTGCACCACCTATTCACACTTAACATTTGTATGTGTGATATTTTGTAATAATATGTCTAATTAGGAGAGAGAGAGAGAGAGAGAGAGAGAGAGAGAGAGAGAGAGAGAGAGAGAGAGAGAGAGAGAGAGAGAGAGAGAGAGAGAGAGAGAGAGAGAGAGAGAGAGAGAGAGAGAGAGAGAGAGAGAGAGAGAGAGAGAGAGAGAGAGAGAGAGAGAGAGAGAGAGAGAGAGAGAGAGAGAGAGAGAGAGAGAGAGAGAGAGAGAGAGAGAGAGAGAGAGAGAGAGGGAGAGAGGGGAGAGGGAGAGAGGTAGGTCAGGCAATCAGTAGTAAATATCTATATATCTATATGTATAACTAGCACATGAAAACAGGAGGGAGTAAAGAGCATGAGTTGTCAGCTGCAAATGTCGATATATGTATAGTAATAGCTAAACAGATTATTTTGATGTCTTTAGATAGGAAAATGGATACAAAACAACTCGTATACTAGTGTCCAGTAATATTACATATTATAACTGTAAACAGTA
>NW_018479493.1:6965-8000 GCF_002113885.1 Mizuhopecten yessoensis | reverse complement strand
GGTGACTGTAACAGAGACTTGGGATGTATCAGGGGTAGAGACGTGACGTCTGTTGACTGTAACAGACACTTGGGATGTATCAGGGGTAGTGACGTGTCGTCTGGTGACTGTAACAGAGACTAGGGATGTATCAGGGGTAGAGACGTGTCGTCTGGAGACTGTAACAGAGACTGGGAATGTATCAGGAAAAGAGAAGTGTCGTCTTGTTACTGTTTCAGTGGCTGTCGATGTATCAGGGGTAGAGACGTTTCGTTTGGTGACTGTAACAGAAACTGGGGATGAATCAGGGGTAGCGACGTGTCCTCCTGTGACTGTAACAGAGACTGGGGATGTATCAGGGGTAGTGACATGTCGTCTCGTGACTGTAACAGAGAATGGGGATGTATCAGGAGTAGCGACGTGTCGTCATGTTACTGTTCCAGTGGCTGGGGATGTATCAGGGGTAGAGACGTTTCGTCTGGTGACTGTAACAGAAACTGTGGAAGTATCAGGGGTAGTGACGTGTCGTCTCGTGACTGTAACAGAGACTAGGGCTGTATTAGGGGTAGAGACGTGTCGTCTGGGGACTGGAACAGAGACTAGGAATGTATCAGGGATAGAGACGTGTCGTCTGGTTACTGTAACAAAGACTAGGGATGTATCAGGGGTAGTGACGTGTCGTCTGCTCACTGTAACAGAAACTGGAGATGTATCAGGGAAAGTGACGTGTCGTCTGGTGACTGTAACAGAGACTGGGGATGTATCAGGGGTAGTGACGTGTCGTCTGCTCACCGTAACAGAAACTGGAGATGTATCAGGGAAAGTGACGTGTCGTCTGGTGACTGTAACAGAGACAGGGGATGTATCAGTGGTAGAGACGTGTCGTTCGGTGACTGTAACAAAGACTAGGGAGGTATCAAGGGTAGTGACGTATCGTCTGGTGACTGTAACAGAGAATGTGGATGTATCAGGAGTAGCGACGTGTCGTCATGTTACTGTTCCAGTGGCTGGGGATGTATCAGGGGTAGAGACGTTTCGTCTGGTGACTGTAACAGA
>NW_018479493.1:0-6837 GCF_002113885.1 Mizuhopecten yessoensis | reverse complement strand
AGAGAATGGGGATGTATCAGGAGTAGCGACGTGTCGTCATGTTACTGTTCCAGTGGCTGGGGATTTATGAGGGGTAGAGACGTTTCGTCTGGTGACTGTAACAGAAACTGTGGAAGTATCAGGGGTAGTGACGTGTCGTCTCGTGACTGTGACAGAGACTGGGTATATATCAGGGGTAGAGACGTGTCGTCCGGTGACTGTAACAAAGACTGGAGATGTATCAGGGGTAGAGACGTGTCGTCTGGTGACTGTAACAGAGACTGGGGATGTATCAGGGGTAGAGACGTTTCGTCTGGTGACTGTAACAGAAACTGTGGAAGTATCAGGGGTAGTGACGTGTCGTCTGGTGACTGTAACAGAGACTGGGAATGTAACAGGGTTAGATACGTGTCGTCTGTTGACTGTAACAAAGACTAGGGGTGCATTTAGGGTAGAGACGTCCGTCTGGAGACTGTAACAGAGACTGGGAATGTATCAGGGTTAGATACGTGTCGTCTGGTGACTGTAACAAAGACTAGGGATGTATTAGGGGTAGAGACGTGTCGTCTGGAGACTGTAACTGAGACTGGGAATGTATCAGGAGAAGAGAAGTGTCGTCTTGTTACTGTTCCAGTGGCTGGGGATGTATCAGGGGTAGAAACGTTTCGTTTGGTGACTGTAACAGAAACTGGGGATGTATCAGGGGTAGTGACATGTCGTCTGGTGACTGAAACAGAGAATGGGGATGTCTCAGGAGTAGCGACGTGTCGTCATGTTACTGTTCCAGTGGCTGGGGATGTATCAGGGGTAGAGACGTTTCGTCTGGTGACTGTAACAGAAACTGTGGAAGTATCAGGGGTAGTGACGTGTCGTCTGGCGACTGTAACAAAGACTAGGGATGTATCAGGGGTAGAGACGTGTCGTCTGGAGACTGTAACAGAGACTAGGGATGTATCAGGAGAAGAGACGTGTCGTCTTGTTACTGTTCAAGTGGCTGTGGATGTATCAGGGGTAGAGACGTGTCGTCTGATAACTGTAACAGAGACTGGAGATGTATCAGGGGTAGTGACGTGTCGTCTGGTGACTGTAACAGAGACAGGGGATGTATCAGGGGTAGAGACGTGTCGTCTGGTGACTGTAACAGAGACTAGGAATGTATCAGGGATAGAGACGTGTCGTCTGGTGACTGTAACAGAGACAAGGGATGTATCAGGGATAGATACGTGTCGTCTGGTAACTGTAACAGAGACTGGAGATGTATCGGGGTAGTGACGTGTCGTCTGGTGTCTGTAACAGAGACAGGGGATGTATCAGAGGTAGAGACGTGTCGTCTGGTGACTGTAACAGAGACTAGGAATGTATCAGGGATAGAGACGTGTCGTCTGGTGACTGTAACAAAGACTAGGGATGTATCAGGGGTAGAGAGGTGGCGTCTGGAGACTGTAACAGAGACTAGGGATGTATCAGGAGAAGAGACGTGTCGTTTTGTTACTGTTCCTGTGGCTGGGGATGTATCAGGGATAGAGAAGTGTCGTCTGGTAACTGTAACAGAGACTGGAGATGTATCAGGGGTAGTGACGTGTCGTCTGGTGACTGTAACAGAGACTGGAGATGTATCAGGGGTAGAGACGTGTAGTCTGGTGACTGTAACAGAGACTGGAGATGTATCTAACAGAGACTAGGAATGTATCAGGGATAGAGACGTGTCGTCTGGTGACTGTAACAAAGACTAGGGATGTATCAGGGGGAGAGAGGTGTCGTCTGGAGACTGTAACAGAGACTAGGGATGTATCAGGAGAAGAGACGTGTCGTTTTGTTACTGTTCCTGTGGCTGGGGGTGTATCAGGGGTAGAGAAGTGTCGTCTGGTAACTGTAACAGAGACTGGAGATGTATCAGGGGTAGAGACGTGTAGTCTGGTGACTGTAACAGAGACTGGAGATGTATCAGAGGTAGAGACGTGTCGTCATGTGACTGTAACAGAGACTGGGGATGTATCAGGGGTAGAGACGTGTCGTCTGGTGACTGTAACAGAGACTGGGGATGTATCAGGGGTAGAGACATGTCGTCTGGTGACTGTAACAGAGACTGGAGATATATCAGGGGTAGAGACGTGTCGTCTGGTGACTGTAACAGAGACTGGAGATGTATCAGCGGTAGAGACGTGTCGTCCGGTGACTGTAACAGAGACTGGCGATGTATCAGAGGTAGAGACGTGTCGTCCGGTGACTGTAACAGAGAATAGAGATGTATCAGCGGTAGAGACGTGTCGTCTGGTGACTGTAACTGAAACTTGGGATGTATCAGGGGTAGGGACGTGTCTTTCAGTGACTGTAACAGATACTTTGGATATATCAGGGGTAGAGACGTGTCGTCTGGTGACTGTTACAGAAACTGGGGATGTATCAGGGGTAGAGACGTGTCGTCTGGTGACTGTAACAGAGACTGGGGATGTGTTAGGGGTAGAGACGTATCGTCTGGTGACTGTAACAGAGAATGTGGATGTATCAGGAGTAGCGACGTGTCGTCATGTTACTGTTCCAGTGGCTGGCGATGTATCAGGGGTAGAGACGTTTCGTCTGGTGACTGTTACAGAAACTGTGGAAGTATCAGGGGTAGTGACGTGTCGTCTCGTGACTTTAACAGAGACTGGGGATGTATTAGGGGTAGTGACGTGTCGTCTCGTGACTGTAACAGAGACTGGGTATATATCAGGGGTAGAGACGTGTCGTCCGGTAACTGTAAATGTATCAGGGGTAGAGACGTGTCGTCTGGTGACTGTAACAGAGACTGGATATGTTTCAGGGATAGAGACGTGTCGTCTGGTGACTGTAACAGAAACTGGGGATGAATCAGTGGTAGGGACGTGTCGTCTTGTGACTGTAACAGAGAGTGGGGATGTATCAGGGGTAAAGACGTGTCGTCCGGTGACTGTAACCGAGACTGGAGATGTATCAGGGGTAGAGACGGGTCGTCTGGTGACTGTAACAGAGACGGGGATGTATCAGGGGTAAAGACGTGTCGTCCGGTGACTGTAACAGGGTGACTGTAACAGAGACTGGAGATGTATTAGGGGTAGAGACGTGTCGTCTGGTGATTGTAACAGAGACTGGCCATGTATGTAGAGACGTGTCGTCTGGTGACTGTTACTGAACTTGGCAGAGGTAGAGACGTGTGGTCTGGTGACTGTAACAGAGACTAGGGATGTATCAGGGATAGAGACGTGTCGTCTGGTGATTGTAACAGAGACTGGCCATGTATCAGAGGTAGAGACATGACGTATCAGGGGTAGAGACGTGTCGTCCGGTAACTGTAACAGAGACTGGAGATGTATCAGGGGTAGAAACGTGTCGTCCGGTGACTGTAACAGATACTGGGGATGTATCAGGGGTAGAGACGTTTCGTCTGGTGACTCTTACAGAAACTGTGGAAGTATCAGGGGAAGTGACGTGTCGTCTCGTGACTTTAACAGAGACTGGGGAGGTATTAGGGGTAGTGACGTGTCGTCTCGTGACTGTAACAGAGACTGGGTATATATCAGGGGTAGAGACGTGTCGTATGGTGACTGTAACAGAGACTGGAGATGTATTAGGGGTAGAGACGTGTCGTCTGGTGATTGTAACAGAGACTGGCCATGTATGTAGAGACGTGTCGTCTGGTGACTGTTACGAAGACTAGGGATGTATCAGGGGTAGAGACGTGCCGTCTGGAGACTGTAACAGAGACTGGGGATGTATCAAGTGTTGAGAGGTGTCGTCTGGTCACTGTAACAGAAACTGGAGATGTATCAGGGAAAGTGACATGTCGTCTGGTGACTGTAACAGAGACTGGATATGTTTCAGGGATAGAGACGTGTCGTCCGGTGACTGTAACAGGGTGACTGTAACAGAGACTGGAGATGTATTAGGGGTAGAGACGTGTCGTCTGGTGACTCTAAGGATGTATCAGGGGTAGAGACGTGTCCTCTGGTCACTGTAACAGATACTGGGATGTATCAGGGGTAGAGACGTTTCGTCCGGTGACTGTAACAGAAACTGGGGATGAATCAGTGGTAGTGACGTGTCGTCTTGTGACTGTAACAGAGACTGGGGATGTATCAGGGGTAAAGACGTGTCGTCCGGTGACTGTAACAGAGACTGAAGATGTATCAGGGGTAGAGACGTGTCGTCCAGTGACTGTAACAGAGAATGGAGATGTATCAGGGGTAGAGACGTGTCGTCTGGTGACTGTTACTGAACTTGGGATGTATCAGGGGTAAACACGTGTCTTTCGAAGACTGTAACAGATATTTGGGATATATCGGGGTAGAGACGTGTCGTCTGGTGACTGTTACAGAGACTAGGGATGTATCAGGGGTAGAGACGTGTCGTCTGGTGACTGTAACAGAAACTTGGGATGTATCAGTGGTAGAGACGTGTCGTTCGGTGACTGTAACAGATACTTGGGATGTGTTAGGGGTAGTGACGTGTCGTCTGGGGACTCTAACAGAGAATAGGGATGTATCAGGAGTAGCGACGTGTCGTCATGTTACTGTTCCAGTGGCTTGGGATGTATCAGGGGGAGAGACGTGTCCTCTGGTCACTGTAACAGATACTGGGATGTATCAGGGGTAGAGACGTGTCGTCTGGTGACTCTAACAAAGAATGGGGATGTATCAGGTGTAGCCACGTGTCGTCATGTTATTGTTCCAGTGGCTGGGGATGTATCAGGAGTAGAGACGTTTCGTCTGGTGACTGTAACAGAAACCTTGGAGGTATCAGGGGTAGTGACGTGTCGTCTCGTGACTGTAACAGAGACTGGGGATGTATTAGAGGTAGAGACGTGACGTCTGGTGACTGTAACAGAGACTGGGTATATATCAGGGGTAGAGACGTGTCGTCCGGTGATTGTAACAGAGACTGGGGATGTATCAGGGGTAGAGTCGTGTCGCCCGGTGACTGTAACAGAGACTGGATAT
Source organism: Mizuhopecten yessoensis (assembly GCF_002113885.1). Taxonomy (NCBI): domain Eukaryota; kingdom Metazoa; phylum Mollusca; class Bivalvia; order Pectinida; family Pectinidae; genus Mizuhopecten; species Mizuhopecten yessoensis. The sequence continues at coordinate 1,903 of NW_018479493.1, read as the reverse complement.
GTATCAGGGGTAGAGACGTGTCGCCCGGGGACTGTAACAGAGACTGGAGATGTATCAGGGGTAGAAACGGGTCGTCCGGTGACTGTAACAGATACTGGGGATGTATCAGGGGTAGAGTCGTGTCGCCCGGTGACTGTAACAGAGACTGGATATGTATCAGGGGTAGAGACGTGTCGTCCGGTGACTGTACCAGAGACTGGAGATGTATCAGGGGTAGAAACGTGTCGTCCGGTGACTGTAACAGATACTGGGGATGTATCAGGGGTAGAGACGTGTCGCCCGGTGACTGTAACAGAGACTTGGGATGTATCAGGGGTAAAGACGTTTCGTCTGGTCACTGTAAGAGAAACTGGAGATTTATCAGGGAAAGTGACGTGTCGTCTGGTCACTGTAAGAGAAACTGGAGATTTATCAGGGAAAGTGACGTGTCGTCTGGGGACTGTAATAGAGACTGGGAATATATGAGGGGTAGAGACGTGTCGGCAGGGGTAGAGACGTTTCGTCTGGGGACTGTAATAGGGACTGGGAATATATCAGGGGTAGAGTGACGTGTCGTCTGGGGACTGTAATAGAGACTGGGAATATATGAGGGGTAGAGACGTGTCGTCTGGTGACTGTTACAGAGACAGGGGATGTCTCAGGGGTAGTGACGTGTCGTCTGGTGACTGTAATAGAGACTGGGAATATATCAGGGGTAGAGACGTGTCGGCTGGTGACTGTAACAGAGACAGGGGATGTATCAGGGATATTGACGTGTCGTCTGCTGATTGTAACAGAGACTGGGGATGTATCAAGTGTTGAGAGGTGTCGTCTGGTCACTGTAACAGAAACTGGAGATGTATCAGGGATAGTGACGTGTCGTCTGGTGACTGTTCCCGTTGCAGGGGATGTATCAGGGGTAGAGACGTTACGTCTGGTGACTGTAACAGAAACTGGAGATGTATCAGGGATAGTGACGTGTCGTCTGGTGACTTTAACAGAGACTGGGGATGTATCACGTGTTGAGACGTGTCGTCTGGTGACTGTTACAGAGACAGGGGTTGTATCAGGGGTAGTGACGTGTCGTCTGGTGACTGTAATAGAAACTGGAGATGTATCAGGGGTAGAGAGGTGTCGTCAGGTGACTGTAACAAAGACTAGGGATGTATCAGGGGTAGAAACGTGTCGCCCGGTGACTGAAACAGAGACTGGAGATGGATCAGGGGTAGTGACGTGTCGTCTGGTGACTTTAACAGAGACAGGGGATGAATCATGGGTAGAGACGTTTCGTCTGGTCACTGTAACAGAAACTGGAGATGTATCAGGGAAAGTGACATGTCGTCTGGTGACTGTAACAGAGACGGGGATGTATCAGGGGTAGTGACGTGTCGTCCGGTGACTGTAACAGAGACAGGGGATGTATCAGGGGAAATGACGTGTCGGCTGGTGACTGTAACAGAGACTGAGGATGTATCAGGGGTAGAGACGTGTCGTCTGATGACTGTAACAGAAACTGGAGATGTATCAGGGATAGTAACGTGTCGTCTGGTGACTGTAACAGAGACTGGGGATGTATCAAGTGTTGAGAGGGGTCGTCTGGTGACTGTAACAAAGACTGGGGATGTCTCAAGTGTTGAGACGTGTCGTGTGGTCACTGTAACAAAGACTGGGGATGAATGTGGGGTAGTGACTCGTCGTCTGGTGTCTGTAACAGAGACAGTGGATGTATCAGAGGTAGTGACGTGTCGTCTGGTCACTGTAACAGGAACTGGAGATGTATATAGGGTAGTGACGTGTCGTCTGGTGACTGTAACAGAGACAGGGGATGTATCAGGGGTAAAGACGTTTCGTCTGGTCACTGTAAGAGAAACTGGAGATTTATCAGGGAAAGTGACGTGTCGTCTGGTGACTGTAACAGAGACAG
>NW_018479492.1:2212-7952 GCF_002113885.1 Mizuhopecten yessoensis | reverse complement strand
AATGTGTCCCCCTGCTGTCGAACATGACGACCTAATGTGTCCCCCAGCTGTCGAACATAATGACCTAATGTGTCCCCTTACTGTCGAACATAACGACCTAATGTGTCTCCCTACAGTCGAACATAACGACCTAATGTGTCCCCCTACTGTGGAACATAACGACCTAATGTGTCCCCCTACTGTCGACTATAACGACCAAATGTGTCCCCCTGCTGTCGAACATAACAACCTAATGTGTCCCCGTACTGTCGAATATAACGACCTAGTGTGTCCCCATGCTGTCGAACAAAACGACCTAATGTATCCTCCTGCTGTCGAATATAACGACCTATTGTGTCCCCCTGCTGTAGAACATAACGACCTAATGTGTCCCCAGCTGTCGAACATAACAACCTAATGTGTCCCCGTACTGTCGAATATAACGACCTAATGTGTCCCCTTACTGTCGACTATAACGACCTAATGTATCCCCCTGCTGTCGAACATAACGACCTGATGTGTCCCCCTTCTTTCGAACATAGCGACCCAATGTGTCCCCCTGCTGTCGAACATCACGACCTAATGTGTCTCCCTGCTGTCGAATATAGCGACCCAATGTGTCCCCCAGCTGTCGGACATAACCACCTAATGTGTCTTCCTGCTGTCGAACATAACGACTTTATGTACCCCCCAGCTGTCGAATATAACGACATAATGTGTCCTCCTGCTGTCGAATATAACGACCTAATGTGTCCCCCTGCTGTCGAACATAACGACCTAATGTGTCCCTCTGCTGTCGAACATAAAGATCTAATGTGTCCCCCGACCTATCGAATGTAACGACCTAATGTCTCCCCCTGCTGTCGAACGTAACGATCTAATGTGTGCCCCTGCTGTCGAAAATAACGACATAATGTGTCCACCTGCTGTCGAACATAAAGACCTAATGTGTCCCTCTGCTGTCGAACATAACAGCCAAATGTGTCCCCGTGCTGTCGAATATAACGACATAATGTGTGCCCCTACTGTCGAATATAACGACCTAATGTGTCCCCCTGCTGTCGAACATAACGACATAATGTGTCCCCCTACTGTAGTCTATAACGACCTAATGTGTACCCCTGCTGTCGAACATAACGATCTAATGTGTCCCCTACTGTCGAACATAACGATCTAAGGTGTCCCCTACTGTCGAACATAACGATCTAAGGTGTCCCCTACTGTCGAACATAACGATCTAATGTGTCCCCCTGCTGTCGAACAAAACGACCTAATATGTCCCGTTACGACATAATGTGTCCCCCTACTGTCGTCTATAACGACCTAATGTGTCCCCCAGCTGTCGGACATAACCACCCAATGTGTCTCCCTGTTGTCGAACATAACGACCTTATGTGCCCCCCAGCTGTCGAATATAACGACATAATGTGTCCCCCCGCTGTCGAATAAAACGACCTAATGTGTCCCCCTGCTGTCGAACATAACGACCTAATGTGTCCCCCATAACGACCTAATGTGTCCCCCGACCTGTCGAATATAATGACCTAATTTGTCCCCCTGTTGTCGAACGTAACGAACTATTGTGTTCCATGCTGTCGAACATAACAACCTAATGTGTCCACCTGTGGTCGAACATAACGACCTAATGTCTCCCCCTGCTGTCGAACATAACGACCTAATGTGTCGCATTGCTGTCGAACATAGCGACCTAATGTGTCCCCCTGCTGTCGAACATAACGACCTAATGTGTCCCCCGACCTGTCGAATATAATGACCTAATTTGTCCACCTGTTGTCGAACGTAACGAACTATTGTGTTCCATGCTGTCGAACATAACAACCTAATGTGTCCCCCGACCTGTCAAACATAACGACCTAATGTGTCCATCGACCTGTCGAATATAACGATCTAATGTGTCCCCCTTCTGTCGACTATAACGACCAAATGTGTCTCCCTGCTGTCGAACATAACGACCTAATGTGTCCCCAAGCTGTCGAACAAAACGACTTGATGTGTCTCCCTACTGTCGAACATAACGACCTAATGTGTCTCCCTACTGTCGAACATAACGACCTATTGTGTCCCCCTGCTGTCGAACATAAGTCGAACAAAACGACTTGATGTGTCCCCCTACTGTCGAACAAAACGACCTAATGTGCCCCCCTGCTGTCGAACACAACGACCTAATGTGTCCCAGTGCTGTCGAACAAAAGGACCTAATGTGTCCCCCGACCTGTCAACCATAACGACCTAATGTGTCAAAATACTGTCGAACAAAACGACTTACTATGTCCCCCTACTACCTAATGTGTCCCCCTGCTGTCGAACAAAACGACCTAATGTGTCCAAATACTGTCGAACAAAACGACCTAATGTGTCCACCTGCTGTCGAACAAAACGACTTAATATGTCCCCCTACTACCTAATGTGTCCCCCTACTGTCGTCTATAACGACCTAATGTGTCCCAATGCTGTCGAACATAACGACCTTACTTGTCCCCCTCCTGTTCAACATAACGACCTAATGTGTCCCGCCTGCTGTCGAACATAACGACCTATTGTGTCCCCCTGCTGTGGAATATAACGACCTAATGTGTCCCCCTGCTGTCGAACATAGCGACCCAATGTGTCTCCCTGCTGTCGAACATAACGACCTAATGTGTCTCCCTGCTGTCGAACATACCGACCTTATGTGCCCCCCCAGCGGTCGAATATAACGACATAATGTGTCCCCCTGCTGTCAAATATAACGACCTAATGTGTACCCCTGCTGTCGAACATAACGACCTAATGTGTCACTCTGCAGTCTAACATAAAGATCTAATGTGTCCCCCGACCTGTCGAATATAACGACATAATGTCTCCCTCTGCTGTCGAACGTAAGGACCTAATGTATCCACCTGCTGTCGAAAATAACGACATAATGTGTCCACCTGCTGTCGAACATAACGACCTAATGTGTCCCCCTGCTGTCGAACATAACGACATAATGTGTCCCCCTGCTGTCGAACATAACGACCTTATGTGTCCCCCTGCTGTCGAACATAACGACCTTATGTGCCCCCCATCTGTCGAAAAAAACGACATAATGTGTCCCCCTGCTGTCGAACATAACGACATAATGTGTCCCTTTGCTGTCGAACATAGCGAACTAATGTGTCCCCCTGCTGTCGGACATAACGACCTAATGGGTCCCCCTGCTGTCGAACATAACGACCTTATGTGTCCCCCTGCTGTCGAACATAACGACCTTATGTGCCCCCCATCTGTCGAAAAAAACGACATAATGTGTCCCCCTGCTGTCGAATATAACAACCTAATGTGTCCCCCTGCTGTCGAACATAGCGACCCAATGTGTCTCCCTGCTGTCGAAAATAACGACCTAATGTGTCTCCCTGCTGTCGAACATAACGACCTTATGTGCCCCCCAGCGTAACGACCTAATGTGTCCCCCTGCTGTCGAACATAGCGACCCAATGTGTCCCCCTGCTGTCGAACATAACGACCTTATGTGTCCCCCTGCTGTCGAACATAGCGACCCAATGTGTCTCCCTGCTGTCGAACATAACGACCTAATGTGTCCCCAAGCTGTCGAACAAAACGACTTTATGTGTCTCCCTACTGTCGAACATAACGACCTAATGGTCCCCCTGCTGTCGAATATAACAACCTAATGTGTCCCCCTGCTGTCGAACATAGCGACCCAATGTGTCTCCCTGCTGTCGAAAATAACGACCTAATGTGTCTCCCTGCTTTCGAATATAGCGACCCAATGTGTCCCCCAGCTGTCGGACAGAACCACCTAATGTGTCTCCCTGCTGTCGAACATAACGACCTTATGTGCCCCCCAGCGGTCGAATATAACGACATAATGCGTCCCCCTGCTGTCAAATATAACGACCTAATGTGTACCCCTGCTGTCGAACATAACGACCTAATGTGTCCCCCGACCTGTCGAATATAACGACCTAATGTCTCCCTCTGCTGTCGAACGCAACGACCTAATGTGTCCCCCTGCTGTCGACTATAACGACCAAATGTGTCCCCCTGCTGTCGAACATAACGACCTTATGTGTCCCCCTGCTGTCGAACATAGCGACCCAATGTGTCTCCCTGCTGTCGAAAATAACGACCTAATGTGTCTCCCTGCTTTCGAATATAGCGACCCAATGTGTCCCCCAGCTGTCGGACATAACCACCTAATGTGTCGCCTCCCATGCTGTCGAACAAAACGACCTAATGTGTCCCCCTGCTGTCGAACATAGCGACCCAATGTGTCTCCCTGCTGTCGAACATAACGACCTTATGTGCCCCCCAGCGTAACGACCTAATGTGTCCCCCTGCTGTCGAACATAACAACCAAATGTGTCCCCTTGCTGTCGAATATAACGACTTAATGTGTGCCCCTACTGTCGAATATAACAACCTAATAAGTCCCCTGCTGTCGAAAAAAACGACCTAATGTGTGCCCCTGCTGTCGAACAAAACGACTTAATGTGTCCCCCTGCTGTCGAACATAACGACCTAATGTGTCCCCCTGCTGTCGAACATAACGACCTAATGTGTTCCCCGACCTGTCGAATATAATGACCTAATGTGTGCCCCTGCTGTCGAAAGTAGCGAACTATTGTGTTCCATGCTGTCGAACATAACGACCTAATGTGTTCCCCGACCTGTCGAAAATAACGACCTAATGTGTCCCCAAGCTGTGGAATATAACGACCTAATGTGTCACCCTGCTGTCGAACATAGCGACCAACATAGCGACCTAATGTGTCCCCCTGCTGTCGGACATAACGACCTAATCTGTCCTCCTGCTGTCGAACATAACGACCTTATGTGTCCCCCAGCTGTCGAAAATAACGACCTAATGTGTCCCCCTGCTGTCGAACATAACGACCTAATGTCTCCCCCTGCTGTCGAACATAACGACCTAATGTGTCCCCAAGCTGTGGAATATAACGACCTAATGTGTCCCCCTGCTGTCGAACGTAACGAACTATTGTGTTCCATGCTGTCGAACATAACGACCTAATGTGTCCCCCGACCTGTCAAACATAACGAAATGTGTCCCCTGACCTGTCGAACATAACGACCCAATGTCTCCCGCTGCTGTCTGACATAACGACCTAATGTGTACCCTTGCTGTCGAATATAACGACATAATGTGTGCCCCTACTGTCGAATATAACGACCTTATGTGTCCCCCTGCTGTCGAACAAAACGACCTAATGTGTCCCCTGACCTGTCGAACATAACGACCTAATGTCTCCCGCTGCTGTCTGACATAACGACCTAATGTGTACCCTTGCTGTCGAATATAACGACATAATGTGTGCCCCTACTGTCGAATATAACGACCTTATGTGTCCCCCTGCTGTCGAACAAACGACCTAATGTGTCCCCTGACCTGTCGAACATAACGACCCAATGTCTCCCGCTGCTGTCTGACATAACGACCTAATGTGTCCCCCTGCTGGCGAACAAAACGACCTAATGTGTCACCCTACTACCTAATGTGTCCCCCTACTGCCTAATGTGTCCCCTACTGTCGTCTATAACAACCTAATGTGTCCCAATGCTGTTGAACATAACGACCTTATTTTTCCCCCTACTGTTCAACATAACGACCTAATGTGTCCCCCTACTACCTAATGTGTCCCCTACTGTCGTCTATAACGACCTAATGTGTCCCAATGCTGTCGAACATAACGACCTTATTTTTCCCCCTACTGTTCAACATAACGACCTAATGTGTCCC
>NW_018479492.1:0-1928 GCF_002113885.1 Mizuhopecten yessoensis | reverse complement strand
TAATGTGTCCCCCTGCTGTCGAACATAACGACCTAATGTGTCCCCCTGCTGTCGAACATAGCGACCCAATGTGTCCCCATGCTGTCGAACATGACGATCTAATGTGTCCCCCGACCTGTCGAATATAACGACCTAATGTCTCCCTCTGCTGGCGAACGTAACGACCTAATGTGTCCCCCTGCTGTCGAAAATAACGACATAATGTGTCCACCTGCTGTCGAACATAACGTCCTAATGTGTCCCCCTGCTGTCGAACATAACAACCAAATGTGTCCCCTTGCTGGCGAATATAACGACTTAATGTGTGCCCCTACTGTCGAATATAACGACCTAATGTGTTCCCTTGCTGTGGAACAAAACGACCTAATATGTCCCCCTACGACCTAATGTGTGCCCCTGCTGTCGAACAAAACGACCTAATGTGTCCCCCTGCTGTCGAACAAAACGACCTAATATGTCCCCCTACGACCTAATGTGTCCCCCTACTGTCGTCTATAACGACCTAATGTATTCCAGTGCTGTCGAACATAACGACCTTATTTGTCCCCCTACTGTCGAACATAACGACCTAATGTGNGTGTCCCCCTGCTGTCGAACATAACGACCTAATGTGTCCCCCTGCTGTCGAACAAAACGAACTAATGTGTCCCAATGCTGTCGAAAAAAACCGATCTAATGTGTCCCTCTGCTGTCGAACGTAAAGAACTATTGTGTTCCATGATGTCGAATTAAACGACCTAATGTGTCCCCTGCTTTCGAACATAACGACCTAATGTCTCCCCTGCTGTCGAACATAACGACCTTATGTGTCCCCCGCTGTCGAACATAACGACCTAATGTGTCCCACTGCTGTCGAACAAAACGACCTAATGTGTCCCCCTGCTGTCGAATATAGCGACCAAATGTGTCCCCTGCTGTCGGACATGATGACCTACTGTGTCCCCCGACCTGTCAAACATAACGACCTAATGTGTCAACCGACCTGTCGATTGTAACGATCTAATATGTCCCCCGACCTGCGGAATATAACGACCTAATGTGTCCCTCTGCTGTCGAACGTAAAGAACTATTGTGTTCCATGATGGCGAATTAAACGACCTAATGTGTCCCCTGCTTTCGAACATAACGCCCTAATGTCTCCCCTGCTGTCGAACATAACGACCATAACGACCTAATGTCTCCCCCTGCTGTCGAACATAACGGCCTAATGTGTCCCCCTGCTGTCGAACAAAACAACCTAATGTGTCCCACTGCTGTCGAACATAGCGACCCAATGTGTCCCCCTGCTGTCGAACATAGTGACCCAATGGGTCCCCCTGCTGTCGAACATAACGACCTAATGGGTTCCCCGACCTGTCGAATATAATGACCTAATTTGTCCCCCTGTTGTCGAACGTAACGAACTATTGTGTTCCATGCTGTCGAACATAACAACCTAATGTGTCTCCCTGCTGTCGAATATAGCGACCCAATGTGTCCCGCAGCTGTCGGACATAATCACCTAATGTGTCTCCCTGCTGTCGAACATAACGACCTTATGTTCGACAGCAGGGGGACACATTATGTCGTTATATTCGACAGTAGAGGCACACATTAAGTCGTTATATTCGACAGCAGGGGGACACAATACACATTAGGTCGTTATATTCCACAGCAGGGGGACACAATGTGTCTCCCTGCTGTCGAACATAGCGACCTAATGTGTCCCGCAGCTGTCGAACATAATCACCTAATGTCTCTCCCTGCTGTCGAACTAATGTCTCCCCCTGCTGTCGAACAAAACGACCTAATATGTTCCCTCTGCTTCGGAACGTAACGAACTATTGTGTTCCATGCTCTCAAACATAAATACCTAATGTGTCCCCCGACCTGTCGAACATAACGACCTTAGGTGTCCCCCTGCTGTCGAACATAACGACCTAATGTGT
>NW_018479491.1:0-7951 GCF_002113885.1 Mizuhopecten yessoensis | reverse complement strand
AATAGTTACCACTATGGGACAGGCATCTCTCAGCACTAACTCTTATAATTACCACTATGAGACAGTCATCTCTCAGCAATTACCTTAATAATAACCACTTTAGTACAGGTATCTCTCAGCACGATCTCTTATATTTATCAGTATTGAACAGTCATCTCTCACCACTAACCTTAATACTAACCAATATGGGAATGGCATCTCTCAGCACTTACTCTAATTGTTACCAGTATTGGACAGGCATCTCTCAGCACTAGTTCTAATAGTAACCACTATGGGACAGTCATCTCTCAGCACGAACTCTAATAGTTACCAGTATTGGTCAGGCATCTCTCAGTACTAGCTCTAATAGTTACCACTATGGGTCAAGCATCTCTCAGCACTAACTCTTATAGTTACCAGTATTGGACAGGCATCCCAAGCACTAACTCAAATGGTTACCACTATGGGACAGGCATCTCTCAGCACTAACCTTAATAGTTACCACTATGGGACAGTCATCTCTCAGCACTAGCTCTAATAGTTACCACTATTGGACAGTCATCTCTTAGCACTAACTCTAATAGTTACCACTATGGGACATGCATCTCTCAGCACTAACTCTAAAAGTTACCATTATTGGACAGGCATCTCTCAGGACGAACTTTAATAGTTACCACTATGGGACAGGCATCTCTCAGCACGAACTCTAATAGTAACCACTATGGGACAGTCATCTCTCAGCACTAACTCTAATAGTTACCACTATGAAACAGTCATATCTCAGCCCTAACTCTAATAGTTACCAGTATTGGACAAGCATCCCAAGCACTAACTCTAATAGTAACCACTATGGGACACTCATCTCTCAGCACTAACCTTAATAGCTACCACAATGGGACAGTCCTCTCTCAGCACTAACTCTAATAGTTACCACTATGGGACAAGCATCTCTCAGCACTAACTCTAATAGTTACCACTTTGGGACAGGCATCTCTCAGCACTAACTCTAAAAATTACCAATATTGGACAGGCATCTCTCAGCACGAACTCTAATAGTTACCACTATGTGACAGGCATCTCTCAGCACTAACTGCAATAGTTAACAGCAAGGGACAGGCATCTCTCAGCACTAACTCCAATAGTTAACAGTATTGGACAGGCATCTCTCAGCACGCACTCTAATAGTTACCAGTATTGGAAAGGCATCTCTCAGCACAAACTCTAGTAGTAACCAGTATTGGACAGGCATCTCTCAGCACGAACCTTATAAGTAATAAGTATAAGACGGTCACCTCTAAGCACCAACCCTACTACGAATCGGTATGTGACGGTCATCTCTCAACACTAACCTAAATAGTAGATAGTGTGTGACGGTCTTCTCTTAGTATTAATCTTAATAGGAATCATTTACAAAAATAGTAATCAGTAGGGGTCGGTCATATCTCATCACTAATTTTAATAGCCATCCGAATGGGACGGTCATCTCCAAGCACTAACTCTAATAGTTACCACTATGAGACAGTCATCTCTCAGCACTAACTCTAATAGTTACCACTATGGGACATGCATCTCTCAGCACTAACTCTAATAGTACAACTATGGGACAGTCATCTCTCAGCTCTAACTCTAATAGTTACCACTATGGGACATGCATCTCTCAGCACTAGCTCTAAAAGTTACCAGTATTGGACAGGCATCTCTCAGCACTAACTCTAATAGTACAACTATGGGACAGTCATCTCTCAGCACTAACCTTAATAATATGGGACAGGCATCTCTCAGCACTAACTCTAAAAGTTACCAGTATTGGACAGGCATCCCTCAGCACTAACTATTAGAGTTAGTGCTGAGCGATGACTGTCCCATAGTGGTTACTATGGGACAGTCATCTCTCAGCACTTACTCTAATAGTTACCACTATGGGACATGCATCTCTCAGCACTAGCTCTAATAGTTACCAGTATTAAACAGGCATCTAGCAGCCCTAACTCTAATAGTTACCACTATGAAACAGGCATCTCTTATCCCTAACTCTAATAGTTACCAGTATTGGACAGGCATCCCCAGCACTAACTCTAATAGTAACCAGCATTGGACAGGCATCTCATAGCACGAACTCTAATAGTTACCACTATGTGACACACATCTCCCAGCACTAACTCTAATAGTTACCACTATGAAACAGGCATCTCTTATCCCTACCTCTAATAGTTACCAGTATTGGACAGGCATCCCCAGCACTAACTTTAATACAGGCATCTCTCAGCACGAACTCTAATAGTTACCACTATGTGACACACATCTCCCAGCACTAACTCTAATAGTTACCAGCATTGGACAGGCATCTCATAGCACTAACTCTAATAGTTACCAGTATTGGACAGGCATCTCATAGCACTAACTCTTATAGTTACCAGTATTGGACAGGCATCCCTCAGCACTAACTCTAATAGTTACTATTATGGGACAGTCATCTCTCAACACTAACCTAAATAGTAAATAGTGTGTGATGGTCTTCTCTTAGTACTAATCTTAATAGGAATCATTTACAAAAATAGTAATCAGATGGGGTCGGTCATATCTCAGCACTAAATTTAATAGCCATCAGAATTGGACAGGCATCTCTCAGCACGAACTCTAATAGTAACCACTATGGGACAGTCATCTCTCAGCACTAACTCTAATAGTTACCACTATGAAACAGGCATCTCTCAGCCCTAACTCTAATAGTTACCAGTATTGGACAGGCATCCCCAGCACTAACTCTAATAGTAACCACTATGGGACACTCATCTTTCAGCACTAACCTTAATAGCTACCACAATGGGACAGTCCTCTCTCGGCACTAACTCTAATAGTTACCACTATGGGACAAGCATCTCTCAGCACTAACTCTAATAATTACCACTATGGGACAGGCATCTCTCAGCACTAATTGCAATTGTTAACAGCAAGGGACAGGCATCTCTCAGCACTAACTCCAATAGTTAACAGTATTGGACAGGCATCTCTCAGCACGAACTCTAATAGTAACCACTATGGGACAGTCATCTCTCAGCACTAACTCTAATAGTTACCACTATGGGATAGGCATCTCTCAGCACTCACTCTAATAGTTACCATATGGGACAGTCATCTCTCAGCACTTACTCTAATAGTTACCACTATGGGACATGCATCTCTCAGCACTAACTCTAAAAGTTACCAGTATTGGACAGGCATCTCTCAAGACGAATTTTAATAGTTACCACTATGGGACAGGCATCTCTCAGCACGAACTCTAATAGTAACCACTATGGGACAGTCATCTCTCAGCACGAACTCTAATAGTTACCAGTATTGGAAAGGCATCTCTCAGCACGAACTCTAGTAGTAACCAGTATTGGACAGGCATCTCTCAGCACGAACCTTATAAGTAATAAGTATAAGACGGTCACCTCTAAGCACTAACCCTACTACGAATCGGTATGTGACGGTCATCTCTCAACACTAACCTAAATAGTAAATAGTGTGTAACCTTCATAGCTACCACAATGGGACAGTCCTCTCTCAGCACTAACTCTAATAGTTACCACTATGGGATAGGCATCTCTCAGCACTCACTCTAATAGTTAACACTATGGGACAGGCATCTCTCAGCACGAGCTCTAAAAGTTACCAACATTGGACAGGCATCTCTCAGCACGAACTCTAATAGTAACCACTATGGGACAGTCATCTCTCAGCACGAACTCTAATAGTTACCAGTATTGGAAAGGCATCTCTCAGCACGAACTCTAGTAGTAACCAGTATTGGACAGGCATCTCTCAGCACGAACCTTATAAGTAATAAGTATAAGACGGTCACCTCTAAGCACTAACCCTACTACGAATCGGTATGTGACGGTCATCTCTCAACACTAACCTAAATAGTAAATAGTGTGTGACGGTCTTCTCTTAGTATTAATCTTCATAGGAATCATTTACAAAAATAGTGTTAACAGTATTGGACAGGCATCTCTCAGCACGAACTCTAATAGTAACCACTATGGGACAGTCATCTCTCAGCACGAACTCTAATAGTTACCAGTATTGGAAAGGCATCTCTCAGCACGAACTCTAGTAGTAACCAGTATTGGACAGGCATCTCTCAGCACGAACCTTATAAGTAATAAGTATAAGACGGTCACCTCTAAGCACTAACCCTACTACGAATCGGTATGTGACGGTCATCTCTCAACACTAACCTAAATAGTAAATAGTGTGTAACCTTCATAGCTACCACAATGGGACAGTCCTCTCTCAGCACTAACTCTAATAGTTACCACTATGGGATAGGGATCTCTCAGCACTCACTCTAATAGTTACCACTATGGGACAGGCATCTCTCAGCACGAACTCTAATAGTTACCACTATGTGACAGACATCTCCCAGCACTAACTCTAATAGTTACCAGCATTGAACAGGCATCTCATAGCACTACCTCTAACAGTTACCAGTATTGGACAGGCATCTCATACCACTAACTCTTATAGTTACCAGTATTGGACAGGCATCCCTCAGCACTAACTCTAATAGTTACTATTATGGGACAGTCATCTCTCAACACTAACCTAAATAGTAAATAGTGTGTGACGGTCTTCTCTTAGTACTAATCTTAATAGGAATCATTTACAAAAATAGTAATCAGAAGGGGTCGGTCATATCTCAGCACTAATTTTAATAGCCATCAGAATTAGACGGTCATCTCTAAGCACTAACTCTAATAGTTACCACTATGAGACAGTCATCTCTCAGCAATAACCTTAATAATATGGGACAGGCATCTCTCAGCACTAACTCTAATAGTTACCAGTATTGGACAGGGATCTCTCAGCACTAACTCTAATAGTTACCACTATGGGACAGGCATCTCTCAGCACTAGCTCCAACAGTTAACAGCATGTGAAAGGCATCTCTCATCACTGACTCACAACGTTACCTGTATTGCACAGGTATATCTTAGCACGAACTCTTATAGTAACCACTATGGGACAGTCATCTCTCAGCACTAACTCTAATATTTACCAGTATTGGACAGGCATCCCAAGCACTAACTCTAATAGTTACCACTATGGGACATGCATCTCTCAGCACTAACTCTAAAAGTTACCAGTATTGGACAGGCATCTCTCAAGACGAACTTTAATAGTTACCACTATGGGAGAGGCATCTCTCAGCACGAACTCTAATAGTAACCACTATGGGACAGTCATCTCTCAGCACTAACTCTAATAGTTACCACTATGAAACAGGCATCTCTCAGCCCTAACTCTAATAGTTACCAGTATTGGACAGGCATCCCCAGCACTAACTTTAATAGTAACCACTATGGGACACTCATCTCTCAGCACTAACTCTAATAGTAACCACTATGGGATAGGCATCTCTCAGCACTCACTCTAATAGTTACCACTATGGGACAGGCATCTCTCAGCACGAGCTCTAAAAGTTACCAGTATTGGACAGGCATCTCTCAGCACTAGCTCTAATAGTTACCAGTATTAAACAGGCATCTCTCAGCACTAAGTCTAATAGTTACCACTATGGGACAGTCATCTCACAGCACTAATTCTAATAGTGTCCGTTATTGGACAGGCATCTTTAAGCACGAACTCTAATAGTTACCAGTATTGGACAGGCATCTCTCAGCACTAACTCTAATAGTTACCACTATGGGACAGGCATCTCTCAGCACTAACTCCAATAGTTAACAGCATGGGAAAGGCATCTCTCATCACTAACTCACAACGTTACCTGTATTGGACAGGCATCTCTTAGCACGAACTCTAATAGTAACCACTATGGGACAGTCATCTCTCAGCACTAACTCTAATAGTTACCAGTATTGGACAGGCATCCCAAGCACTAACTCTAATAGTTACCACTTTGGGACATTCATCTCTCAGCACTAACCTTAATAGTTACCACTATGGGACAGTCATCTCCCAGCACTAACTCTAATAGTTACCACTATGGGACAGTCATCTCTCAGCACTTACTCTAATAGTTACCACTATGGGACATGCATCTCTCAGCACTAACTCTAAAAGTTACCAGTATTGGACAGGCATCTCTCAGGACGAACTTTAATAGTTACCACTATGGGACAGGCATCTCTAAGCACGAACTCTATTAGTAACCACTATGGGACAGTCACCTCTCAGCACTAACTCTAATAGATACCTCTATGAAACAGGCATCTCTCAGCCCTAACTCTAATAGTTACCAATATTGGACAGGCATCCCCAGCACTAACTCTAATAGTAACCACTATGGGACACTCATCTCTCAGCACTAACTCTAATAGTTACCACTATGGGAAAGGCATCTCTCAGCACTCACTCTAATAGTTACTACTATGGGACAGGCATCTCTCAGCACTAACTCTAATAGTTACCACTATTTGACAGACATCTCCCAGCGCTAACTCTAATAGTTACCAGCATTGGACAGGCATCTCATAGCACTAACTCTAATAGTTACCAGTATTGGACAGGCATCTCATAGCACTAACTCTTATAGTTACCAGTATTGGACAGGCATCCCTCAGCACTCACTCTAATAGTTACTATTATGGGACAGTCATCTCTCAGTACTAACCTTAATAGTTACCAGTATGGGACAGTCCTCTCTCAGCACTAACTCTAATAGTTACCACTATTGGGCATGCATCTCTCAGCACTAACTCTAATAGTTACCAGTATTGGACAGGCATCTCTCAGGACGAACTCTGATAGTTCCCACTAAGGGACAGGCATCTCTAAGCACGAACTCTTATAGTTACCGCTATGGGACAGGCATCTCTCAGCACGAACTCTAATAGTAACCACTATGCGACAGTCATTTCTCAGCACTAACTCTAACAGTTACCACTATGGGACAGTCATCTCTCAGCACTAACTCTAATAGTTACCAGTATTGGACAGGAATCCCTCAGCACTAACTCTAATAGTTACCATTTTTGGACAGGAATGTCTCAGGACGAACACTAATAGTTCCAACTAAGGGACAGGCATCTCTCAGCACTAACTCTAATAGTTACCACTATGGGGCAGTCATCTCTCAGTACTAACCTTAATAGTTACCACTATGGGACACTCCTCTCTCAGCACTAACTCTAATAGTTACCAGTATTGGACAGGCATCCCCAGCACTAACTCTAATAGTAACCACTATGGGACAGTCATCTCTCAGCACTAACCTTAATAGTTACCACTCTGGGACAGTCATCTCTCAGCACTAACTCTAATAATTACCTCTATGGGACATGCATCTCTCAGCACTAACTCTAAAAGTTACCAGTATTGGACAGGCATCTCCCAGGACGAACTTTAATAGTTACCACTATGGGACAGGCATCTCTCAGCATTAGCTCTAATAGTTATCACTATGGGATAGGCATCTCTCAGCACTAACTCTAAAAGTTACCAATATTGGACAGACATCTCTCAGCACGAACTCTAATAGTTACCGCTATGTGACAAACATCTCTCAGCACTAACTCTAATAGTTACCAGCATTGGACAGGCATCTCATAGCACTAACTTTAATAGTTACCAGTATTGGATAGGCCTCTCATAGCACTAGCTGTAATAGTTACCAGTATTGGACAGGAATCCCTCAGCACAAACTCTAATAATTACCACTATGGGACAGTCATCTCTCAGTACTAACCTGAGTAGTTACCACTATGGGACACTTCTCTCTCAGCACTAACTCTAATAGTAACCAGTATTGGAAAGGCATCCCCAGCACTAACTCTAATAGTAACCACTATGGGACAGTCATCTCTCAGCACTAACCTTAATAGTTACCACTATGAGACAGTCATCTCTCAGCACTAACTCTAATAATTACCTCTATGGGACATGCATCTTTCAGCACTAACTCTAAAAGTTACCAATATTGGACAGGCATCTCTAAGCACGAACTCTAATAGTTACCACTATG
>NW_018479490.1:6833-7945 GCF_002113885.1 Mizuhopecten yessoensis | reverse complement strand
ATGAAGTACATGTAAGTTGGTTTCGAGACAAATTAAATTAACTGCGAGATTGATCATGCTGAATTTTGTCTCAAAAACAACGGAATTGATCACCCAATGGAGGCGACCAAAGGAAGATCCAATACTTTATAAAGTGAACAAATGAAAGGTTGCCATGCGACACATTTATCTTATAAAAACTTTTCCTAAGTGACATTGACGCTGGACTTTTAACCTCTGTGACTTGTAACTACTTGGAGAGCAGCTTGGTTAGATTTCGTAACTGTACGAATGTGTTTATTACATAAACATGTTGATTAAATAAACACATAAAGAAAGGATAGATACCTAAGCCAACACGAACAAACGGGCGGCCGTGATTTCGGCTGAACTGGTTTATTTGGACCAGAGTTGTTCGTTTATTATGGTTTTAATCAGATTGAATTAGGTCGGACATAGTGATCTGATGCTGCATTGAGTCAAGCCTTGACAATGCCGTGAAGGCCTGCATAAATATGTGCAGGGCTGCCAAGATTTCATCGTCGGATTATACACGGCTGATTTCGCTTCGCTACTCGCTCGAATTCAGCCGTGGGTATCCGACGATACCAGGATTTAAACTCGAAAATGTTACTTTTAAATCAAACCAGTGGAAATCAAAACGCGAAAGGGGACTTAGAGAATGTGAACGCCCTTCATTTAAATTCGTGTTTCTATTTAATGAGAAAAACCTTTTAACATTTACGACGCTTTCTGTATCTGATGTCACTAAGTTTGCATATGACCTAAATGTTTTTTCTAGTGGCTAAAATAAACTCGCTGCCAACACCCTCGTCATATATAAGTGGTTGCAGACGCACCTCTCACAATATGTAACTTTAATTGATATCCAATCTTAAAAAATAGTACAAGCTGTATAGAATAAATTCAGAGAATGAGTCTTTTGATCTCCACTTAATTCTGAACGAATACAACTAATAATAAACCTGAGAAGTATTCTTATAATTGAAATTTGCAGAGCAAAACATTTCTTCAGAATTTTGAAATATTTTTACACTGTAACACAGTAGAGGACGAGGTATATTTTTACACTGTAACACAGTAGAGGACGAGGTATATTTTTACACTGTAAC
>NW_018479490.1:0-6684 GCF_002113885.1 Mizuhopecten yessoensis | reverse complement strand
TTTTTACACTGTAACACAGTAGAGGACGAGGTATATTTTTACACTGTAACACAGTAGAGGACGAGGTATATTTTTATGTTTTCTGAACAATGATAAAAGGGCAATAAAGGTGTGAAATATCCGTAGCGCACATGGTTTATAGGGAACTTATGACAGACCACTATATCTGGCAAGTGCACTGGAATGTACAGACTGGTCTTACAAGATGTCGTGCAGCTGTGATACAAGTCTTTAGATCGTATGCCAGGTCCCAGAACATATCGTTAAACGACGTGAATTACTCCGAGAATTCTCTGCGACCACTAGATCCATGACCATGTCCCTACGACTATTCAAAAACGTAGGTTGTACTGTAGTTCTTAAATTTCAAACATGACCAAAGACCGTGTAACGACCATTACCGGACTAAGAACTAGTATCGCGATCATCCATGACCTTCTGGTCTTATCTAGGCCTGCCATCTTCCGGGTTGACAGTGTGACAGTACTTCAATGCACCAGTCCTATGCATCGCGTATTATTTTTAAGTATTTCAAGCGTTTTGTTGTCACTCCCGGAGTTCTCGATGTGAGAATGTCACATCACTTGGATTTGACCGAGAATTACATGGCGGGTGTCGTCGATGAAGCAGAAGACACTTACCCCTCCGGAACTCCTCGTCTCACTCTCCTTGTTCTTTTTCAAAGGTTCTTCATTTAACACTTCCTTAGATTTTTTTACCACATGTTTATCGATTTGTCGTTAGAATAATGGTTTTGTTAACTATTTGACATTCAATATTCTACAGGAGGTTTCCACATTAGTCGCCTTTTACAACAGCAGGTACATGTAGCAGAAGGCGTATTTATTTCTAAATCCCGAATTGCTGTCATGGGGCACTTTTTTTCTTTTTTATAAAGTACATATGGCAACGCTGTATGAAACCAAATGTTTTCGTATAAGTAGCTACATGCACATATGTGTAGGTCTGACATGTCACAATTTGATGCTTAGTGTAACAAAAATAAAAATGTAAATGTTAATGAGAGTGAATTAATTCTATGCTATATGAAGTCCTCAAAACCTTTCGCCCTTCCGGTCGTACAGGCTCGCAAAAAACGGCAAAATGTGTTGCTACGTGCCTTCATTTATGTTCATTTTTTGCACAAACAATTAATTTTATATTTTTGATGAATACCCTGTATTTTTGTCGTATCTTCGCGATCATCCGAGAGTGCCCGCAAATATACATTCTTAGTGAAAAAAATCTATCACATAAATTTTGATACTAGCAGGCATGAAACGTCGTTCAGAGATTATCATACTATGACGTCACAAGCACGTCACACTCCATCGGCCTTAATCGGTTATTTCCGGAAGGCTGAACAATAACGGGAAAATATGATGGCCGTTGCATTTATCACTTTGTCGGTGCTTCATGACTTTTTAATTTCAGTTTTTGCAACTGGCACAAAAAGGAAAAACGCGGATGTTTTCTGAAGATCCTTTTTGTCATCAACCAGATTCTGTTATTATTTCTACCGGGAGATATTTTCAAAAAGAGCCGCTTTAAACCAATAGGTCAACGTGTACATTTATTTTTCATCGTCTAAAATTTCATCAGCTTTTGATTTCCATTTGTTGAGAATATCAACGAAATAATTAACAATTTTGAAAGTCTGGTTATAGTCTTTACATAATAGATGTATGCATCACCACTCATAAACGAAACAATGGATAATTCATTCATGTCGAAATCAACAATAATTGTCCAGACAACGAACCCTTTTTCAGCAATGTATTACTTTTCACAACGCATGCCGTTTTATAACTAGTTACAGACGGACACTGTTTAATTTTATTTGGCATCATTACCTGTCAAACCTCAGTGACAGTTACAAAATTTGAAATTCAATTCGGTGTTTCAGGATGGAACAGGAATTCTAAATATCGATATAACGACAATCTCAGTTACAACAACGTAATATGAAATAGGCACTGCCTATCAGCGAGCGCACATAGTTCAGTAACCTTTTTAATGATAGTGTAGATCTCGGGCGCCTGCACGGCCCCAGCTAAGAACTTTAGGGTAACAAAACGAACAGAATCCCTCCTTAGGACAAACGTACGATGACTATTCTTCCATGAAAAAGAAATGAATGGTAGTTTAAAACAAATGTATTTTAATTAAGAAAACATATATGATATTCCATGTAGGCCTTTTTGTTGTTATATTACTTATTTACTATTATTTTAACACCCTTTTCTCAAGACAAAATTAAAGAAATATGATCTACTGTGCATAGAACATATTTATTAACAATGGAAAGTATTGCAAGGCAATCCCTATATACCCAGTCATATGGCCACCGGTAAGAATTTCTATACACAAACAGTAGGAAGCATATAGGTCACAGTGACCTGCTTCACTCCGCCATCCCAAGATTTCATTGTTCACCAAATCTGGTTTCTCCAGGTGAAAAAGCATATGCCCCGTACAAATATTTTCAAAAGTAAAGTTCAAACATCAAGTCATACGTCACAGTGACCTAAATCTTGCACTCTTCACTCTGCCATCCAAAGATATCCCTGTACACTAAATCTGGTTACTCCAGGTGAAAGAGTGAAAAAGATATGTCCCAGTCCAACTTTTGCAAAAGTTAAGGTCAAATGTCAAATCATATAGGACACAGCGAGGTCATTGAGGTCAGTTCATGAACATTTACATGTTTGTCTAAATTGCCAACCCCAATGCCTCAAACTTGGAAAAAATGTCAATGTTTACTTTGAAACATAATTTGGGCTTGCATTTCTTTTTTCGAAACAACCTTCAAACTATAGTTCACTAATTATTATGTTGTATATCTCGGCCTTGTATGACCCATTAAAAGGCCTAGCATGATTGTATTCCTGGGTGGTAACAGACCTGCAGAACAATTTGATAGTTGTCTATGGATTGCCAGTAGGTGTTTTTCATTATAGGACACTGATTTCAACCATTTCAATGTTATAAGGACATCATGCTGGAGTGACAGGACCCTAGGAGCAATCACAGTTAGTACGAGTGTATTAATCTTTTCATAACCTGCAAAGAACATGGTAATTTCTAAGACAAACAATAAAGAATTGATGATGTTACAACATCTGTCATTTACAAGCTTTACCTGGTCTATTGGTGACAACAGACATGCAAACACGATATAATTAGCTCAAAGATTATTCTTAATCAATATTAAATAATCATATATAATTATGGTTCCCATTTTGTAACTCTAAACCAGCATTCAATTTCTCAATATTCCAATATTGGAGAAGCAATGGCTGCAATATCCGTTCCTTTTGAATAACCAAATGATAAAACAATGTAATAATTTATATTGTAATGTACATGTAAGAAAGCAATATATCGTGAACATATTTTGAACATAAAGCATACCACTGTACCAGTATCTTCAGAAACCAGATGCTGCAATAGATATAAACAGGACCATTGCAATTACAACACAGAAATGATACATATAGAACAGTAATCTTACCAAGTTATAAATGAGGTACATGGACCTGAGTTGTAATGCAATTATGTTATTTGTTGTAGTGATGTAAAAATCAAACAAAAACAGAGCAAAAGTTCATTGAATCCAAAAAAGGCTTTTTGAATTCCTTGAGAGAAATTCATGTTGGGAGTGACCAACATATATTATTGCTATACCATTTTTAGCGGGTACTTAATTGTCTGACATACGGTATATATTGCTGACAATTTTCAGAAAAATTTGATATAGTGGAGGAATGAACGACGTGGGGGTAATGAAATATGAATTTCAGATATAGCGACTTAGGACCTTTCCATCCATGAAGAGTGTTTGATTCTATCATATCTGGATCTGAAGAAGAAGATTGTTGAAATTTCAGCTAATTTGCCCTCTTTGGCCCCTCCCTTCAGGCCTTAGGGAAGGGCATGGTTCTTGATTTTCATACCATCAAAATTCAGTCATATGATAGTCATTCCAACCAACTTTAAATTTGTTTCCACTGAGAGTAAACAAATATACCCAAACGTGTTATTTCCCCATATAAACTACAGTAAGGCCAAACACTAGATGATTTGGATAACCTGATCATGACCTACCTTAAATATTCCTGTGGACCTTAGTGAACATTTTATCACCTACTTTGTAACCATGAAGATCATTTTAATAGTCCGGCAAATATAACATGCACTTTATTCCTGTTATGGTCATGGGATCCTGACCACATTCTTGACAGAATAATAACCATTGAAATGCATAGAAATTCCTTTTTCTTACATTTGTTATTACCCTGTAAGTATATATTGATCGATGAAAATTAAGAAAATACATAAAAAATTGCCTGCTTACTGACCAACCCTATAAGGATAAAGGTCAAGTTTAAATCCTCGCCATTTGGTCAAAGGTCACCTATAATTAAAACGTTTTTGGTTTTTTTTTACTTTTTTGGGGGGGAAATCTTTTAGTACCCGATAGTCAATGGCCATCCGATTAATTTGATACATTGAATGGTTCTGAAATATTTTCCGTTAACGTCATATGACGTGTTCACTATTGCCTTTTCATCTTTTTTAAAAGCAATTCTACCATTGCAATATTAACCACAATTGGTACATGCATTCCTCTTGGGGCCCTTACGAAGTGTTGTTAGTTTTTGGAGCGATTAGAATTTCAAGATGGCCGCCACGGTCTCCGATTGGTTAATAGCCTATACCAATATATTTCGTTAACGATATCAAGCACAAAGTTGATTTTTTATATTATGAGCTCATATTGCTTCAGCAAGAAATGTCAACTTTCGTGTTTCGGTAGGGGTCAAATTTGAAAACCAATTTTGAAAAATCTTTTCCTTAAGTTCCACAAGGTCTGAAGTCTTGATATTTGATATGCAAGAGGGTGAGATGTTAAGCTTTCAAGTTTAAAGAAAATGGTTGTCCTTGATAGACTATCAAGGTCACAAAGGTCAAATGTTTAAAAACTAATGGCATCTGATTGGCTGGGACATTTTCGACTTCTTCTCAAAGATGGCTGCACCGA
Source organism: Mizuhopecten yessoensis (assembly GCF_002113885.1). Lineage (NCBI taxonomy): Eukaryota > Metazoa > Mollusca > Bivalvia > Pectinida > Pectinidae > Mizuhopecten > Mizuhopecten yessoensis. The sequence continues at coordinate 1,640 of NW_018479490.1, read as the reverse complement.
TTGACTCCATTCTTGGTACAATTGATCACTATGAGATCTCAAACAAGTGTTGTTACACTCCATGCCAATCTAAAACCCAAAATGACCGCCCTGCCATCTGATTGACTGAGACATTTTCGATTTTTTTCTCAAGAACTGTTACCACCAAAATAGAAAAATAAAAAAATGTAATCCGAGGTCTCATAGTGTCGGATGTTTCAATGGTTTTCCAGATTTTCCAAAACTTATTCTGAGACTGAACATCACAATTAAAATTTTGCACCAATTGACTTCTTACTTCATACAATTGATCCTTAATAGGTCCCAAATAATTGTTGTTAGATTTTATTCCAATCCAAAAACCCAAGATAGCCACCCTGCCATCTGATTGGCTGAGAAATGTTGTTTTTTTTCTTCTCAAAACTGGCTGCACCGATAGACTCCCTTCTTATTACAATTGATTCCTATGAGGTCCTGCATAAGTGTTGTTACAGTTTGTGCCGATTTGAAAATCTAATATTGCTGCCCTGGTCTCTGATTGGCAGGGACATTTTCGACTTCTTATCAAGAACGGCTGCATCAATTGACTCCAAACTTGGTACAATTGATCCTTACGATGTCCCGAGCAAGTGTTGTTACATTTCGTGCCGATCCGAAAAACCAAAATGGCTACCCTGGCATCTGTTTGGCTGGGACATTTTCGACTTCGATTACATTTTGAGCCAGTCAAATGTTGACCAAAATTGGTAGATACTGTTTAGCCTAAAATGTCAAAGTGTAGCTAGCAATTTTGAAAAGCCCGTCAAATTGTCTATGACAATTTCGAGTTATATTTAGTTTTTACTTATTAGAATGGATGATTGTTTTAGCTCCATTCATGGTAGAACTTACCACTCACTCGTTTTCATTATTTTGAGCACTTTCCCAGTATGCGATTTGTACAATTACATCGCGGAATCAAAATGTTTATTCAAAATTTGGTCCTTGAATGGGAAAGTGTTGAAAATATTTTTTTAAGTCTGGGAAACCCGATCACTTTCATAGATATAGTAAATATGGCTATATTTGCAGCATCATATTAACAATTCTGATATCTCAGCAGTTCAATAATTCATATTCAATTGGTTTTGTATATATTTTATGCCTTTTCGCTACTAGAAATTAGTTTCCGCCATAGCTTTTTATGAAAGAAAAAAAAATGTATTATTTTATTTAGCGAGCGAGTTTCTGTCAAAGTGAACATTTGAATACTATTTTGAAGGTTGAGGTTTTAATGGATGCATAAAACCAATACATCAAAATGATAAAAGCTTTTAAGGGTACGTCAGTTATGAAATTATTTAGATTTGCTCAAGACAATATTAATGATTTCAGCTTCTGAAAAAAATCTGACGTGTTCACAGCTGAAAGGCTTTTAAATTACCTCCAATACAATACAGTCAAAACCTGCCATACTACGTTTAAATAGTTTTGTAAATTTTACACTTAACTTTCACACCCGTAGATATCTCGATGCGTAAGGCTATGAATGCAAATAGCATATTAAAGCAGTGCTCGACATGAAGTTGTTTACAAAGTATCAACTCAATTATGTAAACACCTCACTAATGTGATACTTTTTTTAAATATTTATCTTGGCTGGACTTGATCTCTGAGGAAGT
>NW_018479489.1:0-7945 GCF_002113885.1 Mizuhopecten yessoensis | reverse complement strand
ATTATCTACGAACAGAACGTTACATATAGTGTACCTAGAGAACATGCCGGTTATTATCTTTGAGCAGAACGTTACAAATAGTGTACCTAGAGTACATATCGGGTATTATCTACGAGCAGAAGGTTACATATAGTGTCCCTAGAGTACATATCGGGTTTTATCTACGAACATCACGTTACACATATTTTACCTTGAGTACATGTCGGGTATTATCTACGAACGTCACGTTACACATATTTTACCTTGAGTACATATCGGGGATTATCTACGAGCAGAACCTTACATAGATTGTACCTAGAGTACATATCGGGGTACCTAGCGTACATATCGGGTATTATCTACGAACATCTCTTTACATAGGGTGTACCTAAAGTACATATTGGGTATTATCTATGAGCAGAAGGTTACATATAGTGTACCTAGAGCACATATCGGGTATTATCTACGAGCAGAAAGTTACATATAGTGTACCTAGAGGACATATCGGGTATTATCTACGAAAAGAACGTTACATATAGTGTACCTAGAGTACATATCGATTATTATCTACGAACATCACGTTACATAAAGTTTACCTAGAGTACATATCGGGTATTATCTACGAGCAGAAAGTTACATATAGTGTACCTAGAGCACATATCGGGGATTATCTACGAGCAGAACGTTACATATAGTGTACCTAGAGTACATATCTGGTATTAACTACAAACATCACATTACATATCGTGTACCTAGAGTTTATATCGATTATTATCTACGAACATCACGTAACATATAGTGTACCTAGAGTACATATCGGGTATTATTTACGAGCAGAACGTTACATATAGTGTACCTAGAGTACATATCGGTTAGTATCTAGGAATACCACGGTACATATAGTTTTCCTAGAGTACATATCTGGTTTTATCTACAAACATCACATTACATATAGTGTACTTAGAGTACATATCGGGTATTATTTACGAGCAGAACGTTACATATAGTGTACCTAGAGTACATATCGGTTAGTATCTAGGAATACCACGTTACATATAGTTTTCCTAGAGTACATATCTGGTTTTATCTACAAACATCACATTACATATAGTGTACCTAGAGTACATATCGGGTATTATCTACGAACATCACGTTACATATATTGTACCTAGAGTACATATCGGGTATTATCTACGAACATCACATTACATATAGTGTACCTAGAGTACATATTGGGTATTATTTAAGAGCAGAACGTTACATATAGTGTACCTAGAGCACATATCGGTTAGTATCTAGGAATACCACGTTACATATAGTTTTCCTATAGTACATATCTGGTTTTATCTACAAACATCACATTACATATAGTGTACCTAGAGTACATATCGGGTATTATCTACGAACGTCTAGTTACACATATTTTACCTTGAGTACATATCGGGTATTATCTACGAACAGAACGTTACATATAGTGTACCTAGAGTACATATCGGGTATTATCTACGTAGAGTACATATCGGGTATTATCTACGAGCAGAACGTTACATATAGTTTAGCTAGAGTACATATCGGGTATTATCTACGAATATCACGTTACATATAGTTTTCCTAGATTACATATCGGGTTTTATCTACAATTATGACATTACATTTAGTGTACTTAGAGTACATATTGGGAGTACATATCGGGTATTATCTACGAGCAGAACGTTACATATAGTTTAGCTAGAGTACATATCGGGTATTATCTACGAGCATAACGTTACATATAGTGTACCTAGAGCACATATCGGTTATTATCTACGAGCAGCACGTTACATATAGTGTACCTAGAGTACATATCGGGTATAATCTACGAATATCACGTTACATATAGTTTTCCTCGAGTACATATCGGGTATTATGTACGAGCATCACATTACATATAGTGTACTTAGAGTACATATCGGGTATTATCTACGAGCAGAATGTAACATATAGTGTACCTGGAGTACATATCGATTATTATCTAGGAACATCTGGTTACATATGGTGTACCTAGAGTACCTATTGGGTATTAAATACGAACATCACATTACATATCGTGTACCTAGAGTACATATCTGGTATTATCTACAAACATCACATTACATATCGTGCACCTAGAGTACATATCGGTTAGTATCTAGGAATACCACGTTACATATAGTTTTCCTCGAGTACATATCGGGAATTATGTACGAGCATCACATTACATATAGTGTACCTAGAGTACATATCGGGTATTATCTACCAACATCACGTTACAAATATTGTACCTAGAGTACATATCGGGTATGTTCAATGAACAGAACGTTACATATAGTGTACCTAGATTACATATCGGTTCTTATTTACGAGCAGAACGTTACATTTAGTGTACCTTGAGTACATATCGGGTATTATCTACGAGCAGAACGTTACATATAGTGTAGCAAGAGTACATAACGGGTATTATCTACGAATATAACTTTACATATAGTGTAGCAAGAGTACATATCGGGTTTTATCTACAAACATCACATTACATATAGTGTACCTAGAGTACATATCGGGTTTTATCTACGAACATCACGTTACATAAAGTTTACTTAGAGTACATATCGGGTATTATCTACGAACATCATATGACATATAGTGAACCTAGCGCACATTTCGGGTATTATCTAAGAACACCACATTACATATAGTGTACCTAGAGTACATAACGGGTTTTATCTACGAACATCACGTTACAGAAAGTTTACCTAGAGTACATATCGGGTATTATCTACGAACATCATATGACATATAGTGAACCTAGCGCACATTTCGGGTATTATCTAAGAACATCACATTACATATAGTGTACCTAGAGTACATATCGGGTATTATCTACGAACATCATATGACATATAGTGAACCTAGCGCACATTTCGGGGATTATCTAAGAACATCACATTACATATAGTGTACCTAGAGTACATATCGGTTATTATTTACGAGCAGAACGTTACATATAGTGTACCTAGAGTACATATCGGTTATTATTTACGAGCAGAACGTTAAATAGGGTGTACCTAAAGGACATATCGGGTATGCTCTACGAACATCACATTACATATAGTGTACCTAGAGTACATATCGATTATTATCTACGAACATCACATTACATATAGTGTGCCTAGAGTACATATCGGGTATTATCTACGAAAAAAACGTTACATATAGTGTACCTAGAGTACATATCGATTATTATCTACGAACATCACATTACATATAGTGTGCCTAGAGTACATATCGGGTATTATCTACGAACATCACATTACATATAGTGTGCCTAGAGTACATATCGGGTATTATCTACGAACATCATATTACATATAGTGTACCTAGAGTACATATCGTTTATTATCTACGAACATCACATTACATATAGTGTGCCTAGAGTACATATCGGGTATTATCTACGAACATCACGTTAAATAGGTTGTACCTAAGGACATATCGGGTATGATTTACGAACATCACATTACATATGGTGTACCTAGAGTACATATCGGGTATTATCTAGGAACATCACGTTATATAGCGTGTACCTAGAGTACATATCGGGTATTATCTAGGAACATCACGTTATATAGCGTGTACCTAGAGTACATATCGGGTATTATCTAGGAACATCACGTTATATAGCGTGTACCTAGAGTACATATCGGGTATTATCTACGAACAGCACATTACATATAGTGTACCTAGAGTACATATCGGGTAATATCTACCAACATCACGTTACATTTAGTGTACCTAGAGTACATATCGGGTTTTATCTACAAACGTCACATTACATATAGTGTACGTAGAGTACATATTGGGTATTATCTACGAGCAGAACGTTTCATATAGTGTACCTAGAGTACATATCGGGTATTATCTACGAGCAGAATGTAACATATAGCTAGAGTACATATCGGGTATTATCTAAGAGAATCACATTACATATAGTGTACTAAGAGTACATATCGGGTATTATCTAAGAGAATCACATTACATATAGTGTACTAAGAGTACATATCGGGTATTATCTACGAACATCACATTACATGTAGTGTACCTAGAGTACATATTGGGTATTATCTACGAGCAGAATGTAACATATAGCTAGAGTACATATCGGGTATTATCTACGAGCAGAATGTAACATACATATAGTGTACCTAGAGTATATATTGGTTATTATCTAAGAACAACACGTTACATAGGGGGTACCTAGAGTACATATCGGGGTTTATCTACAAACGTCACATTACATATAGTGTACGTAGAGTACATATCTGGTATTATCTAGAAACATCACATTACATATAGTGTACTAAGAGTACATATCGGGTATTATCTAAGAGAATCACATTACATATAGTGTACTAAGAGTACATATCGGGTATTATCTAAGAGAATCACATTACATATAGTGTACTAAGAGTACATATCGGGTATTATCTACGAATATCACGTTACATATAGTTTTCCTAGATTACATATCGGGTTTTATCTACGACCATCACGTTACATAAAGTTTACCTAGAGTACGTATCGGGTATTATCTATGAGCAGAACGTTATATATAGTGTACCTAGAGTACATATCGGCATATCGGGTATTATCTATGAGCAGAACGTTATATATAGTGTACCTAGAGTACATATTGGGTATTATCTACGAGAAGAACGTTACATATATTGTACCTAGAGTACATATCTGGTATTATCTACAAACATCACATTACATATAGTGTACCTAGAGCACATATCGGTTATTATCTACGAGCAGAACGTTACATAGTTACATTTAGTGTACCTAGAGGACATATCGGGTTTTATCTACAAACGTCGCATTACATATAGTGTACGTAGAGTACATATTGGGTATTATCTACGAGCTCTACGATCAGAACGTTACATATAGTGTTCCTAGAGTATATATCGGTTATTATCTAAGAACATCACATTACATAGGGTGTACCTAGAGTACATATCGGGGTTTATCTACAAACGTCACATTACATATAGTGTACGTGTACCTAGAGTACATATCGGTTATTATTTACGAGCAGAACGTTAAATATAGTGTACCTAGAGTATATATCGGTTATTATCTAAGAACATCACATTACATATAGTGTACCTAGAGGACATATCGGGTTTTATCTACAAACGTCACAATACATATAGTGTACGTAGAGTACATATTGGGTATTATCTACGAGCAGAACGTTTCATATAGTGTACCTAGAGTACAGATCGGGTATTATATACGAGCAGAACGTTACATATATTGTACCTAGAGAACATATCTGGTATTATCTACAAACATCACATTACATATAGTGTACTAAGAGTACATATCGGGTATTATCTACGAATATCACGTTACATATAGTTTTCCTAGATTACATATCGGGTTTTATCTACAAACGTCGCATTACATATAGTGTACGTAGAGTACATATCTGGTATTATCTAGAAACATCACATTACATATAGTGTACCTAGAGTATATATCGGTTATTATCTAAGAACATCACGTTACATAGGGTGTACCTAGAGTACATATCGGGTTTTATCTACGAACATCACGTTACATATATTGTACCTAGAGTACATATCTGGTATTATCTACAAACATCACATTACATATAGTGTACTTAGAGTACATATCGGGTATTATCTACGAGCAGAACGTTACATATATTGTACCTAGAGAACATATCTGGTATTATCTACAAACATCACATTACATATAGTGTACTTAGAGTACATATCGGGTATTATCTATGAGCAGAACGTTATATATAGTGTACCTAGAGTACATATCGGGTATTATTTACGAGCAGAACGTTTCATATAGTGTACCTAGAGTACATATCGGTAGGTATCTAGGAATATCACGTTACATATAGTTTTCCTAGAGTACTTATCTGGTTTTATCTACAAACATCACATTACATATAGTGTACTTAGAGTACATATCGGGTATTATCTACGAACATCATATTACATATAGTGTACCTAGCGTACATTTCGGGTATTATCTACGAACATCACATAACATATAGTGTACCTAGAGTACATATCGGGTATTATCTACGAAAAGAACGTTACATATAGTGTACCTAGAGTACATATCGGGTTTTATCTACGAACATCACGTTACATAAAGTTTACCTAGAGTACATATCGGGTATTATCTACGAACGTCATGTTACACATATTTTACCTTGAGTACATATCGGGTATTATCTACGAAAAAAACGTTCCATATAGTGTACCTAGAGTACATGTCGGTTATTTTCTTCGAGCAGAACGTTACATATAGTGTACCTAGAGTACATATCGGGTATTATCTACGAGCAGAACGTTACATATAGTGTAGCTAGAGTACATATCGGTAATTATCTACGAATATCACGTTACATATAGTTTTCCTAGATTACATATCGGGTTTTATCTACAAACATCACATTATATATAGTTTACCTAGACTACATATTGGGTATTATTTACAAACAGAACGTTACATATAGTGTACCTAGAGTACATATCGGGTATTATCTACGAGCAGACCGTTACATATAGTGTAGCTAGAGTACATATCGGGTATTATCTACGAATATCACTTTACATATAGTTTTCCTAGATTACATATCGGGTTTTATCTACAAATATCACATTACATTTAGTGTACTTAGAGTACATATTGGGTATTTTTAAGAACAGAACGTTACATATAGTGTACCTAGAGCACATATCGGTTATTATCTACGAGCAGAACGTTACATATAGTGTACCTAGAGTAGATATCGGGTATTATCTACGAATATCACGTTACATATAGTTTTCCTAGAGTACATATCGGGTAGTATGTATGAGCATCACATTACATATAGTGTACTTAGAGTACATATCGGGTATTATCTACGAGCAGAATGTAACATATAGTGTACCTGGAGTACATATCGATTATTATCTAGGAACATCTCGTTTCATATGGTGTACCTAGAGTACATATTGGGTATTACCTACGAACATCACATTAAATATAGTGTACCTAGAGTACATATCGGGTATTAAATACGAACATCACATTACATATAGTGTACTTAGAGTACATATTGGGTATTATCTACGAGAAGAACGTTACATGTAGTGTACCTAGAGGTATATATCGGGTATTATCTAAGAGAATCACATTAAATATAGTGTACTCTAGGTACACTAGTTGTAACGTGATGTTCGTAGATACTAAGTACACTATATGTAATGTGATGTTCGTAGGTAATACCCGATATGTACTATGTACTCTAGGTACACGATATGTAATGTGATGTTTGTAGATAAAACCTGATATGTACTCTAGGTACATATCGGTTATTATCTACGAGCAGAACGTTACATTTAGTGTACCTTGATTACATATCGGGTATTATCTACGAGCAGAACGTTACATATAGTGTAGGAAGAGTACATAGCGGGTATTATCTACGAATATCACGTTACATATAGTTTTCCAAGAGTACATATCANAAGAGTACATAGCGGGTATTATCTACGAATATCACGTTACATATAGTTTTCCAAGAGTACATATCAGGTTTTATCTACAAACATCACATTACATATAGTGTACCTAGAGTACATATTGGGTATTATTTACGAGCAGAACGTTACATATAGTGTACCTAGAGTATAGATCGGGTATTATCTACGAGCAGAACGTTACACATAGTGTACCTAGAGTACATATCGGGTATTATCTACGAACATCATATTACATATAGTGTACCTAGCGTACATTTCGGGTATTATCTACGAACATCACATTACATATAGTATACCTAGAGTACATATCGGGTTTTATCTAGGAACATCACGTTACATAAAGTTTACCTAGAGTACATATCGGGTAT
>NW_018479488.1:0-7921 GCF_002113885.1 Mizuhopecten yessoensis | reverse complement strand
TAATTTCATCCCAATGCAACTTCAACCAATCATAAGTTGGAATTGAAAATGCTGCGCAAAACATGCTTTTCCTGTTTTTATATGATAAAGCGATATAAGTTATAAGATATAACCCGTTAAAGTTTAACATTGGCATAATTAATAAAAGGAAAACATAGAGTTATATTCTAAAGAAATGCATTGATTTTATAATACTTTTTTTATACAAAAAACTTCGGGCTTCGCTTGGAGTTTTAGATCCCTGGACTCTTGATTATGAAACGAAATGCTTTAGCACTGCTTTAGAGATTCGTATAATAGCTACATTGTACCAAAACTTCATCATGAATTAGATTGTCCTAATCTCCATGTAACATCCATATATATTAACATTGCCACTATAAGTACTTCTACATAGGGCTAAGAACATCATTTGATCGCCGTCATTTTGAAGCTTCTCAATCCGCCTCGAATAACGTGTGACCAATTTAAGAAGCAAACATTGTTAATGACTTAAGGCTGGAATAGGAATCTCGTTTGCACTGGCGACAAAGAAACACTTAAATTCGGGTATCCCCTTGGTAAGCGTTCTCCAAATGCTCGAAGCAAGGATTGGTAAGCTAGCTAATTTTGAAACAGGAGAAAGAGAAAACGTAACGGCCAGACCGGGGTTCGAACTCGGGACCCTCCGTACTCTAGACGGACGCTCTCCCAATTGCGCTACCTTGTCACCGATGATCGACCCAGTCCAGTTCCGCTACACGTTTATCATGAGGTAAATGCTTCATGGGATATGTATGTAACCGATCCGCGTTCATATAGGCATGGTCACAGGAGATTTATTTTCTTTGGTGTAACAATAACTTTACTCATAATACACAACTGAAGACGTCATTATAACATGACGTCGTAATAAAATATATATCGTAATCACCATAACCTACGATTAATACTACTTGAGATGATTTGCTGTCTAAAATACTTCTATTAAGCATTGCTAGTCTCGCTACATTTAATTCCTCAGTCATTTTTTTCAGCATGCATACCTTCATATCAGTCAAATCATATTTACTGTTTGGACTGTTTAAACACTTGCTCGTAATTCCATGGAATATACCATGTTGAACGTCAGATCACTCTCGGATAAAAACTTTCTCTGAATACGATCAATTTTGACTAACAAGTACCAGTAATGAGTCCAAACTGGCCGAAATGTATGACAAAGCTAACTTTAACACTTCTTTAATGAGTACACCTGCAGGTGGGGGATCGGGAAAAGAATACACCTGCTGTTACCCACTGCATGCATCGTAGGAGGCGACTAATGTTGGGAACCCTGCAAAATTGGGAATTGGCTTTTTTGTCCTCTATTTGGGGACACAAAGGCGACAAAAATAAATCTGCTGCACCCATTGTAATATTTGGGATCCTTATCTTTCTTTCTACTTTTAATTACCTTTTATTTCCTAGCGCCTTAATTGGCGAATCCTCACTATTGGTTTTAATGTTGAGCATTCGCCCAGGTGAGGAACGCAATGGGTTCTGTCCCCAGGCCGGGACATACCAAAGTCCTTAAAAATGGTAGTAGTTATTCCATGTTTAACGTTTAGCATTTAAGGGAATGGCAACAACTGGTTCACCCGTTGTCAGTATAATGTGACCGGGCGGAATGCTGTGCTGGGTGCCGTCGGTATGGTATTTCAGTGAGATATTTCAGTCGGCATCAGATCCGCGCTATCACAAGGAGGCAAGCACGCCAACATACCTTGTCTCCTGCATACACACATACACAACCACGCATACACTACACATATGGAGACACGTCCTGAAATGACCTTAGCTGTTAATAGGAAGATACAAAAAATAAACCTTCAAGGAGCAATGTCAATCATGATAGTCATAAAACTATACCATAGATCTAATATTATAGCATATATGAAATATCGTACGTAGTATATAAAATATCTTACGTAGTATATAAAATATCTTACGTAGTAGATGAAATATCTTAAGTAATATAAGATATATCTTGTAAATGAGATCTCATTCAATTTTCTGTATGATATATCTTATATAGTAAATATCCCATAAATTATATTAAATAGCTCATATGACGAGAATCTCGTCACTATATAAGATATGTATGAATTAGTCAAAAATGAAGTCTTCTCAGCCGCAATCTCTCCAGGATCTAGTACATGGTAAATGGGGTCACGTGGTCCTGTCGCCATCATGGCAAACCTCAAAAGTATATCAGATATCTTATATAGTATAGCAGATTTCTTGTTTAAAACATTAAATGAGATATCTCATATGATATACATCATATCTTATATATTGAGATATCACATAGTATAATAGATAAAAAAAAATATATTTTATAAGATCACTAAGATCGTTCATAAGATATATCTTATATGATATGATATTATCTGATATAATATACAAGATATCTGATATAATTTGATGAAATATATATAGAATCGTTGTTTACTTTTTTTGACTTTCTACATCGACAAACTATCTGTTGAAGCCAGAACTTGTTAAATGGACGCGTTATCAAAGGTTCGACACCAATTTTGATATGTCTATTACAGTCCTTCAAAGTACGCACCCCCTCTTAGCAGAAACGCACTTTCGCAATCGAGTTACCCAATGACGTTATATACTGACAGACATCGGAAAGCTTGCACCACTCATAGAGGCATGCCATTTCCCAGAGAATATTTTCTACAGGAAGAAGTCACAGGGACAGTCTACAAAGGCGATAAACTATTTCATTGTCCGTTTGCACGGGGGCTGCCTGGTGACAGAACTTACTGAATGGCCCTCGTACCGCGGACTAGTCCTAAATGGACGAAATGACCAGATGGCCAGTACATGTACAATGTTCACCTTGTTTGGCTTTCTGTATCGATACACTGAATATTAAATAGGCGCTTCCTTAATTCGTATTTCTGGTAATTATTAAATAGACGCTTCCTAAATTCGTATTTCTGGTAATTATCAAACAGGCACTTCCTTAATTCGTATTTCTGGTGATTATTAAATACGCGCTTCTTTAATTTGTATTTCTGGTTATTATCAAATAGGCGCTCCCTTAATTCGTATTTCTGGTAATTATCATATAGGCGCTCCCTTAACTCGTATTTCTGGTTACTATCAAATAGGCGATCCTTTAATTCGTATTTCTGGTAATTATTCTATAGGCGCTTCCTTAATTCGTATCTCTGGTAATTATCAAAAAGGCGCTCCCTTAATTAGTATTTCTGGTTATTATCAAATATGCGAGCCCTTAAGTCGCATTTCTGGTAATTATTAAATAGGCGCTTCCTAATTCGTATTTCTGGTTATTATGAAATAGGCACTTCCTTAATTCGTACTTCTGGTAATAATCAAATAGGAGCTCCCTTAATTCGTATTTCTGGCAATTATCAAATAGGCGCTCCCTTAATTCGTATTTCTGGTAATTATCAAATAGGCGCTCCCTTAATTCGTTTTTCTGGTAATTATCAAATAGGCGATCCCTTAATTCGTATTTCTGGTAATTGTTATATAGGCGCTTCCTTAATTCGTATTTCTTGTAATTATCAAAAAGGCGACCCCTTAATTCGTATTTGGGGGTATTATTAAATGATTATCGGTTATTATGTGTCACACAACATAATACACTGCCAACAATTAGAATGGTTAGATTTCTCGGTTTACTCAGTGCACACACAGTACCTTTCCTAACGCAAATCTATAGACTTTATTATAGTAGATTGATATTTTTTTAATTTATTTTAGCACAAAAGTATGATTACAATTATGTAATATTTATTGTATGTTTATTGAGTACGGTATGCTTATCGGCTCAAGCGAAGAGTTCTATATTAATTTCTCTTCAGTTATCATCATCATAACGTCACTTTAGCAGCAATTTAAACATTATGGTTGCTATGGTTTTTTACTCTACAAACTGGTAATACATTGTACACGACACAAATCTTACTGGTATAGTATAGGATTGCTCATTCACAGTCATGGTAATAGTCTTCTCGAAGGAATCATATTAGGCGAGGGCAAAGCCCAATGGGAATATGACTATTGAGGGTTAACAAACGTTCATATCACCCTACCACTAGGATTGTTTATTATACCGACACACACAAGTCATTGTCACAAGTAAAGATAAGGAATAAAATCATATTAATATGTTTGACTATAAGCAACAACTATTCTTACCTTATAAATTTGGTTTGGCGGTACTCTACCATTGGTTAGTGTATACAAGTGTAACAGGAAGCCAAGGGGCCTTGATAGCGCACCTGGAATTTTCTATTTTAATGTAAAACCTGCTTATTATTGTACACTTTAATCAACAAGAGTACTGCGGGGCGGAACAATATACGCCCGTCGAATGCCATATAGTGTACACAACTTCATATCATGATTATAATGTATACCAAGTTTCAAAGAGATCCGTTGAAAAATGTAGGAAGGAGATTGCAGGACAAAAATCAAATACTGAAATTAACAAAGGGCAATAACTTTTGCAAAATTTGTCGAATCAAAATTCTTTTCAAGGAAACACAACAACATATCAGTTTATTTAGCCTACTAAGTTTCAAAGAAATCAGTCAAAAAATGTAGGAGGAGATCTCCGGACAAAAAATAAAATACTGAAATGAACCAAGGGGAATAACTTTTGGAAAAATTGTCGAATCACAACTATTTTAAGGGAGACACAACTTCATATCATGATTATAATACATACCAAGTTTTAAAGAGATCGGACGGTAGGAGGAGATTGCCGGACAAACACAAGTGTACGCTGGACGGACGACGCCATACCATAATACTCCCGTCAAATTTGACGGGCGTATAAAAAGTGTAAATCCCTAAGCCCAGAAATGACGCTGAGAATATGAGTGTATGTTTCTCCATGCCTAACAATTCATTATAACGTTCAGGGTAGGAATCTCAACTCTTTCCAATACCAAAGGGTGAGGCAGGACCTCAGGGCTAATCCTAGTAACATGAACGTTTATATCTGCATTGTCACCAATTATATATTTTTGTTTATATGGCGGCAATCTTTAGTTCTTTGTTATGACCAACAAAGTAAGCCCCAGGGATGGAGCTGAATCCCTGACCCAATCCTGTCAGCATAAATGAATTTGTCTCTTCAAGCCTAGCAACTGTACATGGTTTTAGGTAGGGGATATCATGTTTCCATGTTATGACCTTAGGAGTAGGTCAAGGTCATTTTATTTTGGGAACTTTGTAAGGCCCAATCCCAGGAATATTTAACCTTTAAGGTTTGTCAAGGTCATTTTTGTTCGCACACTTTGTTGGGCTCCATTCAAGGAAGCTACCAACATAATATCATTACTAAGCCTTTTGGTTCTACCAGAAGTTGTCTAAAGGAAAAGTTGACATTGGACGACAGACGGTGTGCCATGATATACGTTCAGGCCTGGTGAGCTAATGACCGTTGATAAATCAGGAAAGTTTCACGATGAGAGCAAATACCTGCCGAAAGATGCTTGGTTAATTTTGAGCACATTTTAGTCTATGGATTTGTCTCAGTCATTTGAAATGTTTGAACAAATCAGTGCCGTGTAATACAGATATATCAGAGGCAGAGGTACTGCCCTGTTTGCCTGGAAGGCATTATTTTTTCTGACAAGTTCACAAAAATAATCTGGAAAATAGTCATCCATTTCAAAGGTGAATTTCCCCTGTATCAGCCACCATCTAACAGACTTTCAATTCCCCTCATCAACAATTTGGATAGCTATATGCAAAAGTACTTCCCGGTCCGCTGCCCTAAATCATAAGGAATATCAGGTGATTGGACCAAACTCATCTGGACTATGTTATGAAATTGCAATCAGCTGAGCTATTTAGTATAAGTATGGCCAGTGAGTTTTGTGTAACAAATTGCATGGTAAGTGTTCTGCAAACAAATAACAAAACCAAATGCTATCAACAACCAATTTTAATGATGTAGCAATGTTTAGCACAGATACATATTGTAATTGAATTCATATCTGTTGCTATTTTTTCATTTCTGAAATCGTCTCCATGGGTGTGACATCTTTATAATAATAAATGTAACAATAAAAATACAGTGTAACCTGTCTGTCATATATAAACCAGAGACCTATATACACTAGACAATCCACTAGGATACATGCATACACCAGACAATCCGCTAGGATACCTGTATACACCAGACAATCCGATAGGATAACTGAATAAACCAGACACCTTACTAAGTCCAATTGTACCTAACTCAATATAAGTTGAACCTGTGTACTCTGGTTACCTGTATAAACTGGACATCACACTATACATATGAACACGTAGTTTGAACCTGTATCACACCGATACCTGTTTAAAATGAAAATCAAACTAGATCAAGCTGTTAGCTTGAATAAACTGGACATACAATATAGTCTCAGAAAATGTTGGCTCTTAATCGAATAGAAATGTTGACATATAGGAATATCACTTAAGCCAGATTTTTAGTCTACGTGTACTTAAATCCCATTAAATAGTTTACTTCTGGGGCATGTCTTGTAAGTCGTGTATGATATATATCGGAGTATCTTTACTGACTCTGATGTTAAGTTCCCAATAAAGCATGTGTAATGATTTAAAAAACACATATACTTGCCATGGTCTAGTGCTCTAGTACATGTACTACACAAAAGGGAAAGGAGAACCAACACCTTGTCCAGTGTGCTAGACCACAGGGAAGGGATTATCAAAAACCTTGTCCAGTACAGCCTATACATACCAGACCACAGGGAAAGGATTACCAAAAACCTTGTCCAGTACAGACTATATATACCAGACCACAGGAAAAGGAATTCCAAAAACCTTGTCCAGTACAGCCTATACATACCAGACCACAGGGAAAGGATTACCAAAAACCTTGTCCAGAACAGACTATATATACCAGACCACAGGAAAAGGAATTCCAAAAACCTTGTCCAGTACAGCCTCTACATACCAGACCACAGGGAAAGGATTACCAAAACCTTGTCCATTACAGCCTATTCATCCCAGACCACTCGGAAGGGATTACCAAAAACCTTGTCCATTGTGCTAGACCACCGGGAAGGGATTATCACAAACCTTGTCCAGTGCAGCCTATACATACCAGACCACACGGAAGGGATAATCGAAAACCTTGTCCAGTACAGCCTATACATACTAGATCACAGGGAATGGATTATCAAAAACCTTGTCCAGTACAGCCTATACATACCAGACCACACGGAAGGGATTACCAAAAACATTGTCCAGTGTGCTAGACCACAGGGAAGGGATTATCAAAAACCTTTGCCAGTACAGCCTATACATACCAGACCACTGGGAAGGGATAATCGAAAACCGTGTCCAGTACAGCCTATACATACTAGATCACAGGGAATGGATTATCAAAAACCTTGTCCAGTACAGCCTATTCATCCCAGACCACAGGGAAGGGATTACCAAAAACCTTGTCCAGTACAGCCTATACATACTAGATCACAGGGAATGGATTATCAAAAACATTGTCCAGTACAGCCTATTCATCCCAGACTACAGGGAAGGGATTACCAAAAACCTTGTCCAGTACAGCCTATTCATCCCAGACTACAGGGAAGGGATTACCAAAAACCTTGTCCACTACAGCCCATACATACCAGACAACAGGGAAGAGATTACCAAAAACATTGTCTAGTACAGCCTATACATACCAGACCACAGGGAAAGGATTACCAAAAACCTTGTCGAGT
Organism: Mizuhopecten yessoensis; assembly: GCF_002113885.1. Taxonomy (NCBI): domain Eukaryota; kingdom Metazoa; phylum Mollusca; class Bivalvia; order Pectinida; family Pectinidae; genus Mizuhopecten; species Mizuhopecten yessoensis. Next base: position 164 of record NW_018479488.1, on the reverse strand, counting down.
ACAGTAAATTGTAACTATGGACGAGCTTGACACTGCTAGTGTGGTGTAGAATGACACTAAGACTGGATTACAATATATACAAAATTTAATTTACAAAATATACACCATGTTTTTTTTTAATTATTTATAAGTAGTATAAACCTTTGCTTTCTCACTCTCACATA
>NW_018479487.1:0-7901 GCF_002113885.1 Mizuhopecten yessoensis | reverse complement strand
AAACTGAAGTCACCCTCAAATATCCAAGTGGATAACCCAAATCCAAAGAATTTAAGGAAAAGAAGAGCTAAAAAATGAAAAATAAATAAAGATGTAGATGGTAGGGCTGAGGAGATCGGCACCGACACACCACAAAACAACCAAACAGCCAAAGTACTTTGGACAGCTTTGTCAAGGCAACACCTGGTAGGGGTAAAGAAATCAGGGGGTGTGGGTGCTGACATCCGAAGTGCTCTATCCGCAGCAGAGCAATCAAATGCAAAAAAAAGATGACAGAATGATAACAATTGTAAAATCCCTTTATTAAATTTGAAAATGTCACACACAATTCATTACTCTACCCGTAATACACAAGGGGTTCTGCTATGTACCTGTTTGAATTTTGGTTCACATTGTCTGATATCATTTTGTGATCTTATATATATTAAAAATACTGTCTACTTACACTCCTTTGCAACACTCACACATCATACAATTTATATAATGATAAACAAAGTAAAAAGTTAAAAAAGTTAAAAATAAAAAAGTTGAAGAATTTGCCCAAGGATTTATAATAATGGGAGGAGATTGGAACGAAGTTCAAACTCGTAAAGACAGAAAATCATGTAGTAAAATTCTGGAGGCAGTACATAATCTAAAAATCTAAAAGACAATTATCTTAAAGATGTATGGCGTCTAGTAAATCCAAATAAAAAACAATATACATGGCGAAGAAAGAACTCGAAAACTGAAGCAAGTCGAATTGAATTCTTCCTAATACCACAGGAAATTATACCAAAAGTTATAAAAACAGATATAAGACAAGCTTTCATAAAAAGTACAGACCATCAAGCAGTCTCATTATATATAAATATTCAACCTTTTAAAGGGGTGTCCAGGGTACTGGAAAATAAACACCAGCTTATTAAAAGATCAAGCATATATACAATGCAAAACAAATAAAGCTGGACTGGAAATGAAAGTATATCAAGACTAGCACACACACACAAGCACACATACAATACACACACGGAAGCACGTCCTTAAATGACCTTAGCTGTTAATAGGACGTAAAAAAATGAAACCAAACCAAACCAAACGGACACTGACGAAAAATCAAGCGACTACGGACAATGCATGACAAAAAAATCGACCTCAGACAGGACACGTGAACAGAGAACAACAAAGGTCAGGGTAACACAGTGCACATAGGACAGACACACGATACAGACATGCCGTAGAATTAAGCTTATAACCCTGTCAGCTTAACACTGTTGATGAACACACATATATTATAACGTCCCCCGCTACAGAATATTTGGTAGCGCTATTTCTCAAGAAGTTTCAGTGGTACAGTGTATCTTTCTTAAATTTAATATGAAGGTTCGCCTTGGTCTGTTGTTGTGGATGTTTACTTTTGAGACTGATCGGATAAACAAAATGGCCGACATGCGACCATCCTGGATTTTGACGGAAATGTTTGTTTTTGCTATTTCTCAGGAAGTTCTGTGTGCATCTTTCTTTTGATATATTGGTCCATCTTGATTTATATTAATTAAATACTCTGTGTTATATCTATGTTGTGCCCAGTATGTTATATATATGTGTTGATATTATGACGTACATGTCCTGTGGTGTGATCCTTACCTGTGGTGTCTACCTGTCTTTACCTGTATAATATCCCATGGAGTGGTTATGTAAGGTCCAGTGTGTTATTGTTTATAGTCTATTTTCATTGGTCAGATATTTTGTATAGATTTCTGTTTCTATTGGTAAGTCTTATATTGGTCACTTTTGGCGGGAGTTCTTTGTGTCAGTTTTGTGAAAGATTATGTAAGAGAGCAGACATGTTGATTTGGACACCGACACATACATCTTTTGACAATAGAATTATTCAGTACTAAGTGATTCGCGGTTTGATGACATCGGTTTCCTAATTCCTTTGTTACACGAACTTTATATGGCAATATATTCACTGAAATACCATGCCGAACGCACCCAGCACATCATTTTACCCGGCCAAACTATACTTCGGTATTCTCTATTGTATTCTCTATGCCTCAGCGGATGGAATCGTTGTTTGTTTATTATACTTTTAGAAATCTATTAACTGATTTAATTTGAAATAAAATTTTGGGAAATATACTAAAAAATATGAAGGTCTATATATAAAGACACAAGTATCAGAATAAAACATAAAATATAATTTGAAAATGTCTAAATGTAAATATTTCTTATCCATTTCCAAGCATCACCTAGCGGAGAGATGTATACAGTATACATGTCGCTGTCTAGCGCTACTGTCAGTGGGCAAGAAAAGATCATATTTCTTTGTAGTAGTATATTAATTAATAAAGAAAGAGCAGGTGCTGTGTTAATCTAATCTCATGTTACCATAAACGTCCTTGCTGCAAACGCCCCCACACACAACTGTGCCCTTTACGGACTACTAAAATCTCAAGTACGAAAGCCTCTTTCATGGTTCACTGACCCAATTAATTGATGCTGGTGTGTGCTATCAATTTGTGTCAACTATTCAACACTTGATAAAAGCTCAAGTCCATGTATATATATACAGCTCATCAGTTGCGCATTGCATGTATGCCCGGCAACATAAGACATTTACATATAATACATACTGTAAAAGTTTTGCCCTCGTATAGTGATTTTTCTTTCGTCAACTCTGTGGTTCTGTCTTGACTTAACTTCAGCTGGCTACAGGTCAATGAATGACAGCACGTTTTATAAACTTCTACAATTTATTATGTACCAAACGAAACAGTGAAGTAAATTAAACATGATGAATAGATATACCCAATGCTACGGCACGTCAACCACTCGACCGGTCCATACTAAAACAGTATACCGTGTAACATATGTCCTCTCAAAAATGTCCACCTGGTATCCCACCCCGGGGAATAAGTTTAAACACACCCCGATAATATATTACAACATGCCTACAACGGGAAAATAACCATTCCAAATTAACACCGAGATAATTCTACCCAAACATGCCTACAATGGGAAAATACCACCCAGCCCGGAATAATTTTGAGGTCTAAGGCCGAAATATACTCCTACATACCTGCCCGTAAGAAGGGTAACGACGAGCTGGCCAGCTACATGTAAGCCTCTGCCAGACTGCTTTACAATATCAAAAACACCCAGCTATATAGCCAAATTTAATTGTACGCCTTGAAATGCACGTGCCATGTAGTATTTGAAATACACGTGCAATGTAGTATTTGAACTCGATACTGACCCATACCTGAGCGTAGAGTGCTGTACAGGTAAGGTAACATATCCTAAAAATATTAACCAATCAGAAACGTCTAAATAATATACCGGAAGGGAATCCCCAACGGGAATACCCCAGGTACACGCACTCCGTTACGCGAAACGTAAATACGGAAATATATACAACAAGTAAGTGTTCAAAACCCAATCCTTTTACACATACCTAGAAGTTTGGAGATATCTTGCATGCTAAGAAACACTATACTTATAATGTACTTAGAAGTATATTATAAGGGCAACAACTCAATCAACTTATACATACTTCTGTGCCGGATACAGTAAGGTTTGCTAAATGACCTACGTAAATCGACAACAATTGACATTCAACTTCTGTATCATTTAAGACACACAACGATCAAATTATACTCAAGTTTCCAATACCCTGGCATCTGCCAGTTTCTAAACCTGTTACAAACCTCGAACGACCAGTTCAAACATAAACATCAATTCAGCAAAGCAGGCTATTTGAAAACAAGCAATTCATTTTGTCAAGCATTAATAAACACTGACCTTTGTCCGATTGTTGGTATCGTTCAAGTTGTGTTACCTACATTTTTATTTCGTTTTCAACCTCTAGGAAAACCTATCGAAATATTTTAATAGTTCGCTTTGTTTTATTCGGGCCTAATGATGAATACTGTACAGTCTGTGATATCAAGGACTCTGTCACTGATTTCTTTTATCATCCGTTGTGTTAACGTTCAGTTTGTAAAGCTCAATGGCTGTAATCCTTCCACAACATACTAATTTCATTCTATTCGTAGATTAATGTTAAACAAATCAGTATATTACAGACAATACAGTGTACCAGGGGCTTGGTAGTTTGTACATATTCCTACTACGACTACACTTTCACATCACCAATACCCACAAACACCAGCTATACCCTCCTATATGCCAACCTATATCACATATGCCCTCATACACCACCTATACTTTAATACTACTTATACCTTCTATACCACTTCCTATAACACCTATACCTTCTATAATACTAAAACATTATATACCCTCCTACAAAACCTAATACCCACTGCACCATATTTACCCTCTTACATCTGCAAAAACTATAATATTACCTATTTCATTCATAATTACCACCAATGTCAATCAACACCACCTCTACACTCATATACCACCTGTATACTATTTAATACCAACTATATCTTTCCCAAACATAATCACCATCTTACATTTACTACATGTTATATACTGCCTCTACACGTGTACCACCTTTACCATCTTACATCACCTTTATTTATCTGAAATTCATTTACCATTATACACCAGCGAACAGTAACATTTACCATTATACACCAGAGAACTGTAACGATTATACACCACCTATTTCCTTCTACACAGCCGACACCCTAATTTTCCACATGAGCCCTGCATCATCACTAATCACCTCCTACAGCCTCTGCCATCATCAATAATTTCAATGATAATATTGTCTCACTATCCAGTCTCGTGAATCGAGCTGTCACTTATCTTGTTGTCCTTCAGTCAATTCTTGTTTTTGCAGTCATCACTAATCATGTTGTTGTATTATCAAGCCAACTGGATGTCCCGTTAACCAGCCGTCACTTATCCAAAAGTTCTTCTTTTTGACCTCATTAATGGATTCATTGTTAATCCAGTTGTTCAACTGGATTATTTACAAGGAAAAAATGTGGCTAGATTGTGTGCTAAGGAAGGTAATGATGGGAGTTGGTAGCGGGAACAAAAGGGCTGGCATATTTACTTGGAACAAAGGTAACTGGACTATGGACTTGGAATAAAAGGGGCTGGTCTTGGTACTGGTAATAACGGTGGCTGGATTAGTTACTTGAACCAAAGATGACTGGTTTATGTTCTTGAAACAAAGGCGGCTGGATTATGTACTTGGAACAAAGGTGATTGGATTATATACTGGGTACAAAAATGAATGGATTACGTACCGGGAACAAATATTATACGATTATGTACTTGGATGAAAGGTTATTTCTATCGGGAGGAAAGATGACTGGATTATGTAGTGGGATCAAAAATGACCTGTATATGTACTGGGAACAAAGGTGATTGGATTATATACTGGGTACAAAAATGAATGGATTACGTACCGGGAACAAATATTATACGATTATGTACTTGGATGAAAGGTTATTTCTATCGGGAGGAAAGATGACTGGATTATGTTGTGGGATCAAAAATGACCTGTATATGTACTGGGAACAAAGACGGGTGGATTATGTACTTTGAACAAAGGTGGCTGGTATATGTAATGGAAACGAAGGTGACATATATATACTGGGAACAAAGGTGATTGATATATGAAAACAAAGGTGGTTGGTATTTGTAGTGGGAATAAGAGTGTCTTGTATATGTACTGGTAACAAAGGTGGTTGGTATATGTACTGGTAACAAAGGTGGTTGGTATATGTACTGGTAACAAAGGTGGTTGGTATATGTACTGGTAACAAAGGTGGATTGTTTATGTTGTTTACGTACTGGTAACAAAGGTGGATTGTATATGTACTGGGAACAAAGGTGGGTTGTATATGTACTGGGAACAAAGGTGGATTGTATATGTACTGGTAACAAAGGTGGATTGTTTATGTTGTTTACGTACTGGTAACAAAGGTGGATTGTATATGTACTGGGAACAAAGGTGGGTTGTATATGTACTGGGAACAAAGGTGGATTGTATATGTACTGGGAACAAAGGTGGATTGTTTATGTTGTTTACGTACTGGTAACAAAGGTGGATTGTATATGTACTGGGAACAAAGGTGGATTGTATATGTACTGGGAACAAAGGTGGATTGTATATGTAATGGGAACAAAGGTGGATTGTATATGTACTGGGAACACAGGTGGATTGTATATGTACTGGGAACAAAGGTGGATTGTATATGTAATGGGAACAAAGGTGGATTGTATATGTAATGGGAACAAAGCTTGGTGGATTGATTAGACCAATATAGAGCTTTTCTAAAAATCAGAAAAAGATTTAAGTGATAGTTATCCGAAATGTTAATAATTATTTCAATTTACAAACAAAATGCCATTCGTCCTGGATGTAAATTAACAATCTGTGTTATCACTAATGACAATATTGCTACTGTCACAGGTTTTGTAAAGTTGCATTTTAATAATGTTTTACAGCTTGTATGAGTGAATTTATTTTATCCAGTTTTAATTTTTGATTGCAGGTGTTATATGATTTATCAACAAATATATATTATACAAAAATTATTGTAAAACACTAATAATATATGCATGTACAAATGTACCAAAATAGTGGTATTTGACATAGTTATTATTTATGCATCTACTCACTATAACAAGAAATGACACAACACGGACTGTGAATGAAAAAGGCCACCTTCAAAGAGGGTGACTAAGTATTTATTTATGAAATTTGAGGAAAATTTCCGAATTAGAAATACAGCATAAAAATACATACATGAACATATAATGTACATCAAACTTTTAACTCTTGAGTACATATAATAAAAAGCCAATGTGGGGTTAACAATAAACCGCCGTATAGCATAAAAATTACATACATATATTGTACATGAAATTTTTAACTCCTGAATACATATAATAAAAAAGTGGGTTTAACAAAAAACCGCCAAATCATGAATAACACCTTAAGTCGGTAGTCTTGGTCAGAAGAGGACAAAACGAAAGGGGTATTTTGCAGAAAGAAAGTTATAACTTTACTCAGGGGATGTGTAGTGGATAGGTAACACAGCTTAAATCTAAGATGGCTGACTGATAGAGAGGGCTCAGCTTCCCCTTGAAATTAGCTGACCAATCAGATGACCCCCAGATGACCCGTGACCCTTCATCCTTATGGGACTTCTGGCTACGACACAAGGGACGTAACTCTTACTTTTATGCATAAACAAATCCACAAACATTCGGAAAATATTCAAAATTATCTTGTTTAGTGTTTCCGATGCATAATTTAAGCTAAGGGCTTAGCTGCCTTTTGTCTTCCGTCTGATAATGACAATGAAAGATTAGTTTCAATATAAAATTGTATTTGTTAAAATATCAACACACATTACATACATGTGGTCTACAAAGCTACATGTACATTTCGTTATTCATTTCAGTTGCTGGTAATATATTTACATCAAAACGAAATTGACAAATTACCATCAGCCATTTGAACTTACAACATGATGCAAATTCGTCATTTTGTTATAACACACGATAAAGGAAAATACAACATTACAAGTGTTGGAAACAGGTTAACATAATCTTTTGAGGTTGACGAACGAATATATCTCTTCAGAGATGAAGATAAAATGCAAATCTGCAAATTCTTCAAAAAAAAATGTAAATATTATTGCCTTTTTGTGATAATTTATTAAAATTGTCATTCTTTTATGTCGAGCATTTCATTTTCACCATTTTGTCATAGCAGCTGTAAAATATTATTTCATTTGAAACCTCGAATTACTTTATCAAATTCATCAATGCGTTTTGTCAAGCGTGAGAAAAGAAAAACTAAGATATATACATGACGTTTTTTAGCCATGATTAAATGTTCAATCAAATATGTTAACCCAATTACCAGCATTGCTTGTTTAACTGTCATACAAATTCATATTATTCATGTTATTTCA
>NW_018479486.1:0-7893 GCF_002113885.1 Mizuhopecten yessoensis | reverse complement strand
AATGGGAAAGGTATCCAAATGTGATAAGTAACAAATATTTTGATTCATTGAATGTAGATCATTGTTAATTTGCATTTGAATATATGGGTCTGGCAGTGGATTATGATCACCAAGGGAAATAACCCAATTTAAAACCAACAAAAAAATTTAATGTTCATAAAGGAAGGGGAATAACTCTTATTCTATAGTCTGTTCTTAAAATGTGAAACAAAAATAACAGAACACATAATTACAATTTATATCTTTTACTCTACTTGTCTTTGATCCTGGAGGTTCCTTATGATGTGTCTGTAATAGAAATAATTAAAGTAAAAAATATCAATAAACATGCACAAATCACACCTATAATCACAGCTAAAAATCATGGTGGTTATTTTTTTCTATTATCCACCTTTCACCATTATTTACAATTAAACATATAACAATATATTCTTATGTTATACCATGGGTTATCAATGCTCAAAATAATCATTCACAACATACACAATGTCATATCACAAGCAATATGTCTCTTATTTCAGATGTATAAATCTATATTACTTTGAACTGATAATATAATTGAATGGTAGTTATTATTATTCCTGTACTTTGGAATAAAAGAAGGAATACTGTGATTGTGTCCAGCGACTCTTTGTCTGTCTAACCCCCTTCATACACCGTTTTAGATAGGAACTTCAAACTTTGGGACACAATCAAACATAATCATGAGCTCTACATTTTACAGCAACTTATTTTAGTATATGGTCATCGGGGTGGGGGGATAGGAGAATTTTTGGGCATAGGGGCCTAGTCATCCACGCTAGAAGCATTTGATGGTGTTCCATCAACAACGTTTTTCTAGTTAAACCTGGATTGTAAATTGATTAAAGGGTAATCAAGGACAACTTACCGTCAAAAGTTAAAGAGCCATCATCAATGTCCGCCTTAATTTCCCCACCAGTTAACATGAATTTATCCCCCGCCCCTGCTGCTTCTTCTTCTTCTTCAATACACCAATAATGTACCTGAAAAGTATACAACATTGTATAAGTATATGTCAACTCCTTTTTCATAAATTCGGAAATCTTAAATAAAATATGATTATGAGATTAACTGCATACGGTACCCAAAGAAAATTATAATCTGATCACATTTCAGGTGCCTTTCATAAATTGCTGATACTGAATTATTATATTGCCATTTACTTTAATAATATATAATGCACAATCATAGTGGTTATATATATCCTTAATGATGTTATATATATTTTAAGTTGTTTAGTTAAAGGTGTGAAGGGAATATATGTGAAACATCACTTAAGTCTTGGCTGATAAAAACATGTTTTGTGAAATATTAATGTTATATTCATTTATAATTTTGTTAAATGAAAAACATGCATATTTTTTTTTTTAACTTCAAACTATAATTGATCAACCTAATATTCGTACACCAAAACTTAAATTCACAGACAGTACTAGGTCCTATCTTTCAAATTAAATATCAATTGATTTCAACAATTGTGTTTGAGGTCTTAGTGATTGGCTGGAATGATAAACATGCATAAACAACCGAAACCATAACGCTGGAAAGAAGTTGTCCTTCAAAGTTAAATTGTGGAGATATTTTAATCAACATGCCGAAGTATTACTAAGGAGTGCCAGTGTATGGGTCATTGGGTCAAAGTTGAATCTAACCTTGAAAACCCCATTGTCATTGCTCAAAATCCTCCCATTCCAGACTGTGTTGCCATTGTCATCAGACCAAATATGTTTGATTTTCTTTCCAACTACATTTGGTTCCACTAATTGCACTTCATTTTTTGTTATTTTCACTTTTATTAATTCTTTCAAATTTTGCTTTATTTGATCAACAGAGAATGCTTTACCCTTCTTACTGTATTGTAACAGATGTTTGTGTTTTTGGTCGATGTTGTATAACTGTCTTATCATTCCAATTTGTTTTTTCAAAAGTGACAACTGTTCTTTGTTAGTTTTAATTTCCTTGATTCCATTTTCAATTTTGTCATCACTGTCCCACAGTCCAAGTGTGTCCAAGTTTTCTATCAACTCCTCTTTTTGTTTATCAACCTTCTTCCTCTTTTTTAATACACTTTCTTTTCTTTCTTTGATAATTTGTAGTTGTTGTTGTTTTAGGTGATGTTTTCTTTCTTTTGTTTTACTACAAATGTCTGTCTTATGTTTTCTTGCAGTGCAAATAATCTTCTTTTGCACGATTTCTGGTTTGTCATTGAGCCAATCCGAGGTCTTGTTGGATTTGTACATGACTGAACTTTCTATATTATCTGTATTCATATTGGGTGCAAATTTTAATTTACTGTCCAGTTTGCCCATGAGGCGTTCTACACATATATTGTTTGGAGGACATGAAGAAAATGATGCTATTTCAGACACAGATGGGGAGAAGAAAGGCCCAGATGGCAGGAAGTCCTTAAACAAATGTTGGGCTTTGTCACGCATTGCCTTGCAAAGACTGGTCATTATTGTCACAGCATTTGATGACACGTGCGAGTTAAACAATAGTTGCAAAACATCATCAGGTTCAACACTTGGTCCCGGAAATAGCTGTATGTTGTTATGGAGCAAAGTTAAAGGGGTTTCACAACCAATACCTAAACATTCTATTAGACGGGTATAAACAGGGCCCATTTCAATGGCTGATGCTACTTCCCCTCCAGCTTTTCTCCAATATGGCTCAGTTATTAATTTGGATAAAATTCCTAAACATTTGCATATGTCCATCAAAATTGGATCTTTCAGTCCTTCTAAGATACATGTTTGTACAAAATTTAGTGTGGATTTAGAAGATTCAAGATAGTCTTGAAGATGTTGTGAAAGATAAAATGTTCCTGCAGCATTATAAAACAAAACATTAAAGCGGTTCCCTCTGAAATTCAAAATAGGAATTTTCATACCTAGATCTTTTAAATATAGTGCTGCCATTAGTGGGTCACCAGAACCATCTTTATAAAAAAGTTTGGAAACAAATCTTAGAAGGCACTGAGTAACAGACTCTCCTTTTTGACAACCAATATAAGATTTCTCATGTACTCCTAACTTTTTTTCTAATTCTTTAATTTCTTTTAGACAAACATCTGAAAATTGAAGGAGTGGATGCACAGCACATTTAAAAGATGGAACTTCATTGTTGTTGTTGACATCCTTCAGTAAAATGTTCACTTTAGTTTCTGTCGCACTTCTGTCTGTCATATAGCTGGTGACATAATTCATTGAAGACTCTGATTCCATATGGGAATCAATGTCACTACACATCTGATTTGTACAGTCTATATAGGTTGCAGCTTTTCCATCCACAACCTCTCGAATACCTGCAGTGAGAGTTTCATCCTTAGTTGACAATTGTACACCATAAAAATGTTTTCCCTTTTTAGTAGTTGCATCTCTATGCATAGTGACACAGTCTGAGGCACTTAATTTTTCACATAGCTGCTCCCTTGCAATAAATCCCATCTCTGAAGTAAAACTTGCTATGACACTTTCTCCAGGAAAGTCCTTTAATGGTATATGAATACCTACTATGTCTAATACAGATTTTATCAATGATGAAATATGATTAATACCAACATCACAACTTCTAAATTTGTAATACACAGATCGTAATTTAGATGAATAGGGTAAACCCTTTGTATTTTCTCTCATTCTAAACACCTCTTCGTCCATTGGGCTCTCTCGATCTGTACTGCTTTTTTCATCTTGTAAAGTTACATTTTCATTTTCTAAATACAAAATTTTCTCTTGGAGTGTTTTCATATCATCCATATTTAATTTACATTGACTACTTTTGTCAAACTGTAAAGGGTCCTGCTTGCCTTCTTTTTTGCCTTTTTCCAGGTGTCTGTTTTTGGATTTCAGTTTATATATAGCATTTTCCTGCCTCTTTAATTTTAATTTCAAGGATGCCACATTCACTTCTTTCACCTTTCTCCTCAGTTTTGTAATCTGCATATTTAAATTGACTACCATCCTTTGTAATGTCATATTTGTCTTCTGCAAATTTGAAATTGCTTGATTTTGTGCACTGGTTTCAGTTGTTGGTTGAATGGATCCATTTTGTTTTTCTTTTAATGGAGGAAATATAAACTTTTTCTCCAGGTAATTTTGATATATGGATTCATTTCTTGCATTTTTGAGACGTTTGATTTCTTTAACAACTAATTTCGCTTTGTTTGCCAGGCTACACTGATTGACTTGATAAGGTTCAATATCAGCTAAAGAACATAAAATTCTATGAATTTCCTTCCTTTTCCCGTTTGTTCTTTTAACAACATCATAGATTAATGAGTTGGTTAAAGTGTCATAATTTTGTGCCATGCTAATAATTATACCTGTAACTTGGCTGAAAGGAATAAATATAAACTTAAAACTAGATGCCAATTGCCAATGCAATTAAACGTCTACCCAGTGTAAATTTTGTTATTGAGAAGTATATATATATATATGGATACAGTTTCTATGTTAATCCACTAAGAAGTTATGGGAAAAGTATGATTTGACCTGTTTGACCTCTTTGACCATGACCTTTGATGAAATTAATTTAAAACCTGCTGACTACCATACAGGTACCATACATGTTTATCAAAGGAGTACAAGAAACAAAGTTACAAGAACAACTACATATAAATCTGTTCCAGTATGCTATGTACAATGTTGTAATTGTGTACATCACACGCCATGTATCATACTTACTATATGTATGTGACCTCTTGTTACACACGTAAGTGTGTCGGAGTGAATAAATAAAACTTGAAACTTGAAACTTGATGATATCTGAAATACAGTAAAGTTAGGACAACACTGTTACTATAACTACATTCCATATTTATATTGCAGGGAGAAGAATGGCCAGCCTAATAAATTATTTATTTTCATTAGTAGAATATATATATGATAAGTTTAGTTACAATGTAATCAGTAATAATGTGGATATTTTCAGATGCATCAGTACCTTCAGTTATTAAAATGTCCCAGCAGTCATCAGCTCAACATTTAAAACAACAGTATTGAACTACTGATCCAGTTATCTTTGTACAGTTAAAATTTATAATAATATTAACCACTGATTTAAAATTGTTAACACATAAACAGAATGGACATTTACAATTGTGTGTGGAAAAAAGGAAACTAACAAAAGCATGTGATTATTTTTGGTGACATTAACAATTAAGTAAGCGGTGCCCCAAAAATACAATAAAGTTGTATGTTACCTTGGCTTAAAATACACTGGTAAATTAGTAACATTAGTTAAAATCTGTTGAGGATTTCCATCACCAAAAACTTGCTATTATGCAAATAATCATAATGTTACCTCTATGCTGAAGATAATGTTTTATGGATTCCTCCATACCAGATAGATAGAAATTATAGAGTTGGAATGAACAATACATCACAATATCCAAAAAACATAAAAAAGCAGAAGCTTCAACTTTATTTACATGTACATATATGGATGGATAGGTGGACGGGCGGATGGATGGACAGATGGAGGAATGGATTGATTGATAGATGGAGGTACGAACACACTGACTGACTGACTAACTGATGGGTGGATGGATGGAGGAATGGACTGATGGAAAGATGAATGGACAGACGGACAAATGTAGGAATAATTGATGTATGATAGATGGATTGATGTACAGACACAGTGACTTACTGATAGATGGATGAACGGACAGATGAATGGATGGATGAACTTATTAAGGCCTATGTTGACAGTTTGGATCATTGCAAAAAGGACATATTGTCGCATCACTGTCATCGTCTGCTAAGACTGTTTCATCATGATCATGATCATCAGTAGATTCATCATGATCATGATCATCAGTAGATTCATCATCATCATGATCATCAGTAGATGAAGGTATGTCAATTGGGTTCATTTCTGATCCCAAAGGATACATCTTCTCAAATGATTCAGATTCATCTGAATGACAAATATCAACATCTTCTGATGAATAACATAATCCATTGAGAATGGACTTATCTGCATTAGCAGATGACTTCAGTGTGTGGACTGATGCTGTTGTGGCATGTGATCTGCATGGGCCTTCAGTAAGTCCAGGAAAAGAATTAATAATTGATGGGGGAATTATGCCAGAATTCAAAGAGATGCTAAATGAAAATGAGAGGGGGTCAGGTGATTGCCACGGATGGCAATCAATAAAAGAGTCTGGTTTGAGTGTATAAGGAACCGAATTCGAAAATGTTAATTCATTGCAAAGAGACAAATCTTCAAGAATTATTGCATTTATGCCTGTGGCACATCTGCAAAGCAGACCCTCCTTTGCATCTGAAAATGATAAATTACCATATGGATCAATAGAAATGGATGAAAATATAGAAGAAAATGGTTTGGTAAAGAAAGGAGGAATCCATAAACCAGTTCTCGCCATTTCCAGTCACCAACAAGATTATGCTATAATATAACAGAAGGAAATAATCAGAAGAAGTCAAACTGTTTAGTGTTACAATGCGTGCTAAGTTTTGATAAAATACTGCCGTTGTCTCAATAGTTTATCAAACTTGATGATATACTTAACCTGATCACAATGGATTCAATTTCACAGCATTACTACTCAATGATATCTTATAATGATGTTTTAATGTCATTTAACAGTTTTAATTGTACCACTAGTCGAACATAACAATAAATAAAAACAACATCTGATACGACACTGATCTTGTCTGGTGTTTCTTTATTCCTTGGTTCAAAAATTATAATAATAAAAAACCATACAACCAACTAGACCCAACACCACATGGTTACATTAGAAACAAACATAAACAGAGCCTTGCCTATGTGCTACATCACTACCGTGAAAAAGTTATATATAGGATAATACAGCAATAGTATGTTATTATTAATATGCTATCACATGCAAAATTACCTTTCAGTGAAAAATAAGTGGCCTTCAAATTAAATCGGAACTGTGCAGTTTGTCACATGAACTGAATGTAAAAAAACCCACATTATTACAGTTTAAAAGGAAATGTTGTTTTATTTTANGCAAGATAACGTGACCAAGGTAAACAAACTTTAATGAAACTAACTATACTATAAAGGGACGTAACTAATGGTGTATTTTCCGTTAAAAAATCATCGGTTGATAACGGATGCATGTATGACCTTGATATTTCGAACACAATTATATTAAAATATGAGCTTTCAGTTCAAGTGAAGACTTTTATCGACCAAGAGCTATTATAACCTTTTAATCACCAAAAGCACGTCGCACATTCTGTCGTTAAATTTTGATAAACTGCAAAAATAGCTAAAGTTTGATTTATTTCCTTAACATTTTGCTTCACAATGTTCTTTATACATCACACTTTAATGACAGTAACCTCGTTTTGCATGACACTAAATATAAACATGTAAAAATAATTAATTACCTTATCACACCACACCGTGCTGGACCGGAAAAAACCAACATGGCGAATTCTGACAATACCGGAAATGCGCGCTTTTATCTCCCCTTGTAGCGACCTGGCGACAGCTGCAATGTCTATATAATCGAAGTCAAGTATCTCTTCCTTTTTGAGGATTATGTTGTATAATATTTTACCAATTGTGAACTAATACTTGTACTTTACATAACGAAAATATTAAAAAAAAAATCCTGTTCATGATCTATGATCTAAATAAAATGTTTAGATTATTATTTTTACTGCAACTGGCAGTTGGAATTATTCTGAGCAATGTTGACTGAAAATGTTTATGTCCAATGTTAATTACCAGTAAATATACTGTCAACTTACCAGCCATGCCAGTATTTACTGGTAAACATTGGACAACAATTTCTTTAGTAAATATTAATTGCGGTCCTGAGATAACTAGCTATCTTGTCAATTACCTCATATAGAACTCCCTGATCTCAAA
>NW_018479485.1:7703-7891 GCF_002113885.1 Mizuhopecten yessoensis | reverse complement strand
GGACACTGACAGGAATATTATTGGCAATAGCGATATACATAAATACAAAATGTATGACAATGTCAATGCCGTGTTTTGCCGGTGTCCTATAAAATTTCCATCCCCGTGAAATACTCATCCGGATGGATATTTTATGCATAAAATACTCATCCGGATGAATATTTAATGCATTAAATACTCATCCCCCC
>NW_018479485.1:0-1951 GCF_002113885.1 Mizuhopecten yessoensis | reverse complement strand
GTATTTTGTTGGGGGGTAGATAGGTATTTAAAGGTTCCAGTATAGGGAAGATGGGTATTTTATGGGTGTAGATAGGTATAATATGACCACAGTATAGGGATGATAATTATTTTATGGGGGTAGATAGTACAGCATAAAAGTAGATGAGTATTTTATGGGTGTAGATAGGTATAATATGACTACAGTATAGGGTAGATAAGTATTTTATGGGGGGTAGATAGGTATTCAATGGCTATGCTATAGGGTAGATGGTTATTTTATGGGTGTAGATAGGTATTATATGACCACAGTATATGGTAGATAAGTATTTTATGGGTGTAGATAGATACTATATGACTACAGTATAGGGTAGATGAGTATTTTATGGGGGTAGCTGGGTATTGAATGGTTACAGTATAGGGTAGATGGGTATTTTATGGGGGGTAGATAGGTATTTTATGGGGGGTAGATAGGTATTTAATGGCTACAGTATAGAGTAGATGAGTATTGTATTGGGGGTAGATAGGTATTTAATAGCTATGCTATAGGGTAGATGGGTATTTAATGGTTACAGTTTAAGGTTAATGAGTATTTTATGGGTGTAGATAGGTATAATATGACTACAGTATAGGGTTGATGAGTATTGTATGGGGGTAGATAGATACTATATGACTACAGTACTGTATCATTATTATCAATGTACTTGTCTTTATCTTTACTGTTATTGTCATTGTGTCATCATTGTCATAAACATCATCAAAATTTGTTTTTATTTCTTATTCTTATATCATATTTCATACCTTAATTATTACTATATGCCATCATCATCATTATCATCATCATCATCACAACTTAGTTTCTTATTCCTTATTCTATCATCATCATGATATATAACTCAGTTTCCTCATCAATCATTATCAATCATCATCATCGTCATAACTCACATAACTCTGTTTCTGATTCGTAATTTCATCATCATCATCATCATCATCATCATCATTATAATCACAACTCAGTTTCTAATTTCTAAACCCATCATCGTCATCATCATCATAAAAACTTGCTTTCTTTTTCCTAATTTCATCATCGTCATCATTATCATCATCATCATCATAACATCTCGGTTTCTTATTCCTTCATCATCATCATCATCATCATCATCATCATCATCATCCATCATCATCATCATCATCATCATCATCATCATCATCATCCATCATCATCATCATCATCATCATCATCATCATCCATCATCATCATCATCATCATCATCATCATCAACATCATCATCATAACATCTCGGGTTCTTATTCCATCATCATCATCATCATCATCATCATCATCATCATCATAACAACTTGCTTTTTTGTCCCTTTTCCATCATCATCATCATCATCATCATCATCATCATCATCATCATCATCATCATCATCATCATAATAACTTGCTTTCTTTTTCCTTATTCCATCATCATCATAATCATTGTAACATCTCGGTTTCTGTTNATTTTCATCATCATCATAAAAACTTCTTTTTCCTAATTCCATCATCATCATCATCATCATCCTCATCATCATCATCATCATCATCATCATCATCATCATCATCATCATCATCATCATCATCGTCATCATCATTTTCATCATCATCATCATAAAAACTTTTTTTTTATCTAATTCCATCATCATCATCATCATAACATCTTGGTTTCTTATTCCTTATTACATCATCATCATACTCATTATAACATCTCGGTTTCTTTTTCCATCATCATCATCATCAGAATCATCATAACAAGTTGCTTTCTTTTTCCTAATTCCATCATCATCATCATCATTATAACATAAAAAAACCATCTACCCTATACTTTAGCCATTAAATACCTATCTACCCCTATAAAATAACCATCTACCCTATAGCATAGCCGTTAAATACCTATCTACCCCCCATAAAATAACTATCTACCCTCTAG